>NC_035163.2:19930449-20132472 GCF_001659605.2 Manihot esculenta
TTCAAATCTCTTTGACTCAGGATGTACTGCAGGCTCTTATGATTTGTAAAGATCTCACATTTTACCCCATAGAGGTAGTGCCTCCACATCTTGAGTGCAAAGATTACTGCTGCCATCTCTAGGTCATGCGTGGGGTAATTTAACTCGTGCTTCTTCAGCTGCCTAGAAGCATAAGCAATCACCCTCTCATTCTACATTAGTACACAACCCAGTCCCACACGGGTCGCATCGCAAAAGACTGTAAAGTCCTCATCACTAGATGGCAGAGCTAACACTGGTGCTGAAGTCAACCTCTTCTTCAGCTCTTCAAAACTTTCTTCGCACTGGTCGGTCCACACAAACTTTTGATTCTTCCTGGTTAGTCTGGTCAGAGGAGCTGCAATCTTTGAGAAGTCCTGAACGAACCTCCTGTAGTAACCTGCTAAACCCAAGAAACTCCTGATCTCTGTCACTGAAGTGGGTCTAGGCCAGTTAGCCACAGCTTCTACCTTCTTGGGGTCCACCTCTATTCCATTTCCCGATACAACATGCCCCAAAAAGGAAATGCTCCTCAGCCAGAACTCGCACTTAGAGAACTTGGCATACAAGCCATGTTCCCTCAAAGTCTGCAAAACCAACCGCAGATGATGGGCATGCTCCTCTGCATTCCTGGAATACACTAAGATATCATCTATGAAGACAATAACAAAGTGATCTAGGTATTGACTAAACACTCTGTTCATGAGATCCATGAATGCTGCAGGGGCATTGGTTAGCCCGAACGGCATTACAAGGAACTCAAAATGCCCATATCTGGTCCTGAAAGCCGTCTTTGGCACATCCTCATCTCTGATCCTCAGCTGATGGTACCCAGATCTCAGATCTATTTTGGAGAAACAACCCGCTCCTGCTAGCTGGTCGAATAGATCGTCGATCCTTGGCAACGGGTACTTATTCTTGGTAGTGACTTTGTTCAACTGCCTGTAGTCGATACAAAGCCTAAGGGATCCATCCTTCTTTCTCATAAACAAAACTGGCGCACCCCAAGGTGAGGTGCTCGGTCGGATGAAGCCCTTTTCTACCAGCTCTTGCAACTGTTCTTTCAATTCTTTCAACTCTGCTGGTGCCATCCTGTAGGGAGGGATAGAGATCGGTCGAGTTCCAGGCATCAATTCTATCTCAAACTCTATCTCCCTAGCAGGTGGTAAACCTGGCAGCTCGTCTGGGAAGACGTCTAGAAACTCTCTAACCACTGGCACCGAGGCGGGCTCTCTAACCTGACTGCTAAGCTCTCTCACATGAGCCAAATACCCCTGACATCCCTTCCTAAGCAACCTACGAGCCTGAAGAGCTGATATCAGACCTCTAGGTGTACCCCTCCTGTCTCCCCTGAAGACAACCTCTGACCTCTGAACCTGACTACCTTGTCCCTGCAGTCCAAGGTAGCACCATGGGTAGATAACCAATCCATCCCTAGAATGACGTCAAAATCTGTCAAGTCTAGAACCACAAGGTCGGCGGAAAGGCATCTCCCCTCAACAAAGACTGGATTGCACTGGCAAACTGACTCTGCCACTGATGGATCACATTTGGGTCCACTGACCCAGAGAGGACACTCTAACTCAGAGATCGTCAACCCCAACCTCTGGACGACTCTCGGAGCAATAAAAGAATGAGATGCACCAGGGTCCATCAAGGCATACACATCTGAACAACCAATGACTAAGTTACCTGCCACCACGGTGTTAGATGCATCTGCCTCCTGTTGAGTCATCGTGAAGATCCGTGCTGGAGCTGACGGACCTTCGCCTCTGAAACCCGCTGAAGAAGAGGCTGCTCCTCTCCCTCTACCTCTGCCACTGGCCTGAGTCACGGCTGGAGCTACCGGCTGAGCCACACTACCAGAAGCTGTCTGCTGAGACTGTGCTCCAAAAGCTGCCCTAGGACACTCCCGAGCCATGTGTCCCTCCTGCCCTCATCTGAAGGAGGCTGCTGTCCCAGCCCGACAAACTCCCCTGTGTGGCCTACTAGACTTTGCACAAACTGCATTATCCGCACCAGAGCTCGAGCCACTCCCTAGTCCCAGACTGGACTTGACCTTGTTCTAAAACTTGTTCTTCTTCGACTTCTTGGTGGTACTGCTCCACCTCTTGCTACCTGAAGCTGCTGCACTAAAAGAAGAAGAGCCTGGGGTCTTAGAACCAGAAGGCTGTGCCACTGACTGCTTAACTGTCCCCTGAACGATGGCACTGGCCTCCATTTTCCGGGCCATATCCACTATGGCATGAAAGCTCTCCCTATCTGCTGACTGGATCAAGGAGGAATATCTGGAGTGGAGTTTCATGATATACCTCCTTGACCTTTTCTGATTTGAGTCAAGGTTTTGCCCTGCAAATGGCAACAGCTCCAAGAATCTATCTGTGAACTCCTCTACACTCATATCATCGGTCTGCCTCAACTGCTCAAACTCTATCATCTTCAGCTCCCTTGAACTATCGGGAAAAGCCCAACCTGCAAACTCGTTTGCAAACTCCTCCCAAGACATGCTGTCTACTCTGGGGTTCACATAATTCTTGAACCACTCTCGTGCCTTCTTGCACTTAAGCGTGAACCCAGCCATCTGAATGGCTCTACTGTCATCAGCCCCAATCTCATCTGTGATCACCTTAACCTTTTCAAGATACACAAATGGGTCATCCCCTTTTTCATACTGAGGAGCACCCAGTTTCATGTAGTCGGTCATCTTGACCTTGCTCCCACTGGCTGAGCTAGGTCTAGGAGGTTGAGTAACTGGGGCTGCTGGTTCTGTAGGTGGTGGAGGTGGTGCAACATTTTCTGAGGTAGGGTTTGCTGGATTTGGATAGTAAGGTGGGGGTGGATACATTGGGTATTGTGAATATGGTGGGTAGTAGGGTGGGTATGGCATCTGTGTGGGATAAGGGGTGAAGCTAGGGTAATCCGATGTACCTCCCATCGAATACCCGGGATTTTGTGAGAAGTGTGGGTAGTGGGGTGGATGAACAAATCCCGAGGCCTGAGTGCCTCCTTAGGACTCTCCCATTCCCTCTTCTGACATGCTAACTCCCAAATTGCCATCCCTCCTCTGCTCTACATCCATATCATCCCCCATGTCTTCTGACATTCCTCCCTGAACTGTTCCCCTCACTGATCTGCTCCTACCCAGATCTAGAGACCTTCTAGGATCTCTTACTGCTCTTTCTCTGTTAGACCTACTAGACATTGCCCTAGGCAATGTAGGAGGACGGGCGCTCGTGCCCTCATCCTTAGGTGGCACTCCAGTCAATCGTGCAGATCGACGAGTTCCTCTCATCCTGTTTTCTGAAAAACAGTACACATCACATAAACATTAGCATCATATGGTTCATGTGGGCACACATGAACCCGCATCACATACATCACATATTGATAAGCGGTTGTCGAAGCCGTCAAAAATAAACCTATTATCAACCAACAAAATAAATTTGTAGATAGTGGCAATAGGGTCGAACCACAGGGAATTGACACCAAAGATTTTCCTAATAATGACTAGGTAAAGTAAATAACAAGTAAATAAAAGAGGGGGGTTTTGTTTTGATTAAATGGCAAACGAAAGCAATAACTTAAATAGATGAGAAATTTCAATAAGAGAAACGCTTCTAGTTGAAGTATGAATCTTATTTCAGATTGTTTAGAATTGATCATTGATTCTTTAACACTCCTATTTATTCCAATAAATTAGTTTTGGATGAGGAAGACGCTTCTCACAATCCAAATTCCTCCTTAGTTCTAGTTTGATTAGGAAACGTTCGCTAATCAAACACTAGTTAACAAGTTGCCAAGGAACGTCCTTGGGGCCTTTGGCATCGAACAACTGTTAACTGCATTAAGACTTAGAGAAACCTAATTCTAACCTTGCCAACCGCGTGGTCAAGTTTAGATCATGCAACTTGATTAAATGTGAGTTTAAATATTCTAAGCAATTACGGACCTAAATTATTTAAACAATTGTTACTCAAGCAATTAAAAGCAATGGGCCCTTATTGATTCTAAAAGTAAAGCAACAATTATAGAAAGATCAAATTGCATAAATATTGGAAATAAATAGAAGTTTAACAATGGAGATTTAAATCTCCCAATTCATCACAAAATCTGAAATTCACCAACTTCAACTAGAGAGGATGGAAATTAGCCACACATGGTGGACTAAATACACAAAAGATGAAAAGAAAAGAAAAGGGAAGAGCTGCAGAGTTTCTGGCGAGAGGAAGAGGAGGCTCAATAGCTGATCCCAGGAAGATCTGCTGGTTTGGAGGCTCTCCTTTTATAGCTGAAGAATTCCATCCATCTAGGGTTTCAAAATCCCTTTTTGATTTGGTGTTTGACTCCTCTTTTGATGTTGAATTTAATTGCAATTGGAATTTCTTGGATGAGAAGCTCTTTCGTGGCTCTTGGTTTTATGTTGGTAGTGATTGGGTTGGAATTGGACTTCTAAAAATTCAGATTTCTGTTTTCTGCCCAATTTTCCGCTCTTCTGTCAGTTTCTGCTGTCAAAGTGATTTGCCCGGTGATTTGAGTGTTTTGGGCAAATCACTGACCCAATCACTTTTCTGTGAGTCAGTCCAGTTTTTTGCTCTCTGTCTTCTGCGAGTGATTTGGCCAGTGTCTTCGAGTGTCTTGGGCAACCATATCACTTCTGCCTGTTGCCTTCAGGTTTCTGCTGTCAAAGTGATTTGCCCGGTGATTTGAGTGTTTTGGGCAAATCACTGACCCAATCACTTTTCTGTCACTTTTCTGCACTTTTTCTCCAATTTTTCAATTTCTTCCTTTTCTGTAAAAACAAGATAAAAACCATAAATTAAACTAAAAAATGTGTAAATAAACAATAATAATTATGATAAAAATGTGGCTAAATTATGCTTGATCACATATCATTAATGCACATGCATATAATCATGGCATTTCACATCATCATGCAAGACAGGACTCCACATCCTATCCTAGTGGACATGACCTTCCTATTGTACTTGACCTTCTATAACATCTATGAGCCCGACACTCTAGGTCCGACCATATGAACCTAGGGCTCTGATACCATTCTGTAACGACCCGAAAATCGGACCGCTACCGGCGCTAGGACCCAGGTCGGCTTAAGGCCGCTGGGACCCGTAGCAAGCCTGACATGCAACTTGTAAACCTGTTTAATCCCATACATGATCAACAACATACATAAAAATTAAAACTTTTCTTTCATCATTTCCTCATACACCAACTCAACCTGTGCATGCACTGAACATAAACATAATCATAAACATGACCCCTCTGTGGGATCTCATCAATGCCCCTAATGGGTGGCATAACATGTGTTGAGTTGGCTAAACATAGTCATCAATAAACATTAAGATCATGTATCAAAAAGGGATTACAATATACTATGGTCAAGCACACTTCTAACCTCAATATCGTTACATTACATATCTATACATCATTATACAATTTGTCATGTCCATATTCTAACTATTACATACGTAAGACTTCATTACTCTTGCTGACCTCCTGGTCTACCCTGTACCTGCAAGCCTGGGGGGGTTAAGGGAGAGGGGTGAGCTACAAGAGCCCAGTGAGCAGAATAATCAAACATTTGGAACATACGATAACATGAAATGCATCACATCACAGCTAATCACATCAAGGATGAATTTGTCACCAATAGTCCTCTACATGGTCCAACTGTGCCAGGGGCGTAGAATGGGCCTCACTGGTCTTTCTCTTACATAGTCATAACATAGCATAACATAACACTCCAACTGTGCCAGGGGCGTAGAATGGGCCTCACTGGTCTTTCTCTTACATAGTGCCAGGGGCGTAGAATGGGCCTCACTGGTCTTCCGTACCGTATCATCATCATATCATAGCATAGGAGGACTAAAGGATCATTCAACATTCATCCGCATCATCAACATATTATGCAATGCAACATATTCGTGAGTTCTAATGCAAGCACCCTATTATATCTCATGGCATTCATGATGCGTGAATTGTGCTAAAACTGATTTATTTATTTAAAAGCATAAGAGTTATTCCACTCACCTCTGGCTGAAGCTCTACTGACTCAGAAGCAGCTGAACTCACTGCTGGGGTCCTCGGTTCCTCGGGTCCGAACCTACACAGGTGGACTCAAATGAGGGACCAAACAACTAGAACATAACTCTAAAAACTTCCCCAAAAACCCTCTAAAACACCTCAAAACATCCATGCAGAACATGCAAAGGAAGGCTGGACAGGGCACTTTCGGCGGCAGGTTCGATGGCCGAAAGTCCCTCCAGAGCCGAAAGTTTGGCAAGTTCGGCGGCACCTTCGACGGCCGAAACTCCCAGACAGAGGCGAAACTCATGCATGTTCGGTGGCACTTTCGGCGGCCGAAACTCCCAGACAGAGACGAAAGTCTCCTTTCGGGGGTAAGCTTCGGCAGCCGAAGGCTGCTTCCACAAGAGGGTTCGGCGGCCGAAAGTCCTTTCGGCTGCCGAACTTGGTTTCTCCCAAAGGGCAGAAACTTGGTTCAAACATGCACAAATGCCTCCTAACTCATACCATCATGCATTTAGCTCAACCAAAACATGCATACAGGCTCCTAGGGGTCTCAAACTACCTTAAACCCCAACTACAACACATCAAACATACATTTACAAGCCACATTGCTCAAAAACTCATCAAAAACCCATAAACTCAACATAAGCTTACTCATGCATTTTCTACCCCATGAACTTGCATAAAACTTGTTTAAAACACAATGTAAGCTAGAGATCGACTCTTATCTCTTGAAGATCGAGAGTAGAGGCGATCTAACTTGGAGTTGGGAGAGATTTGGCTCCTTGGGTCTCCAAGTTCAAAACTTGCTCAAAACTTGAAAATCTTCAAAAGAAAGCAAAAACTTGTGAAAATCTTGAAAGATCTGAAGGAAGAACTCAAAGATTGGTGAGGAACGGCGGAGAGCTCACCTTGGCCGAAAATGGGGAAAGAGCTCGCCCATTTTCGGCTAAGGGACCCTTTTATAGTGGCTGGCCAGGCCACGTTCGGGGGCTGAACGTGCCTCCGCATGCATGCCATGTTCGGCGGTCGAACTTGAGGTTCGACGGCCGAACCTGGACTTCCCTCACTTATGCCTTCGGGGGCCTAAGGCACACTCGAAATGCCTGCATGTTCAGCGGCCGAACTTGAGGTTCGGCGGCCGAACCTGGGTTTTCCTCCAATGCTATTTTCATGCAAAAACTCATTTCCTTTTTACTTAAAAGCATCAAATACATTAAAACATTTTATGAAAATATGGTTTTACCCTTCTAGAGGTCTCCGACATCCGATATTCCACCGAACGGTAGGAATTCCGATACCGGAGTCTAGTCGGGTATTACACCTCCGATCTCTTCTCAGGCTCCCAGACCGAGCTCCCGACATAGCAAGTCGTCCTGGCCATCCCGCCGCAGCAGATCTAGCTCAGCTCCTCTGTAACAGCCCGGAAACCGGTACCTCTCTGTAACGGCTCCCAACTGCTCGGCACTAGGATCCAGATCGGCTTAAGGCCGCCGGGACCCGTAGTAAGCCTCTATACATCCTGAACTCTAGGTATAATCCCATACATGATCAAACTTTTCATAAAACTTAAGCTTTGATCTCATAAAAACCTTTAAACTTATTTTCCTTACCTCAGCTTGACCTATGCATGAAAACATAGAACCTCATACCAAATGGGTCATCAAGCTTGCTTTAAAACATATCCGCTTTGGGTCAAGGGATTGGAACCCTTTCTTCCCTCACGGGCCATTCAAAACTCATAACATTTAAAACATTTTCTCAAGATCATGCATAACAAAAGGGATTAACCAACACTCAAGGCAAAGCACATTTCTATACATCTCATGCTACAACACATGGCATATCTATACTTAACTTGGCTCTATCTCTTTATAACATTACTCTTTCTATTCTTTCATATCCCTTATATACCTGAGGACCATACATCAAATCCATCTAACATGTCCATATATCATCATTATCATCATGTCCACCACTAAGCTAAACAACATACAAAACATACATAGCATTACATAACATATCATCTCTTTACAACTTACATTACATACTATCTCCATAAACATATAACATCTCTTAAACATAAACAATACACAACTAAACTATTACAACCAAACATGGCAACCCATGCTTGAACCTCTTCTATCCCATAGCTCTTCTGACTGAACTCTGGCTTACTTACTCTGGCCCTGCAAAACTGGGGTTAAGGGAATGGGGTGAGCTACAAGAGCCCAGTGAGTAGAAACAGAGAAAAAAACATTTGATTTAGTTCCTCCATTTTTAGGTATATTATTATTCATTTTATTGTTCCACCCTTTTTATGTATTTTATTATAAAGACATTTTATTCAATTCTATTATTCTTCTTATTCATGCATTCATGAGATGCGTCATAACACAATTATATCACAACAAACATCTCACCCCCGCTTGAGTTCATGCTAGCAAATCTCTTCCTCTTGCGGGTGATTTTAGAGGGTTCACGTAACGTCCTTCCCCTCAGGGTTAGACATGACCCCAACATTCCCTCTGTCAAAACTTAGCCCCGAAGGAGCTCTCATGGGGCTTTCCTACATGTACTCGCCCGATTGACAAAGACTCATTGACAGACTTGCGGGCTATTGAGGTCGCCTTGGTCCACCCATCACATCATATACATAGCACATTATGCAATGCGTCACCTTCGTGAAACTAGTGCAATCATCCTATAACATATAAACATGGTGCATGGGCATGGTGAAGCTAATGCAAACATCCTATTACATAACATGATGTATGAGTATGCTTTAGGCATTAGAATTTCTTAAAATAAAACATTAAGTTAGTTCTACTCACCTGAAGCCACTGCTTAATAAACTCAGGGTCAACTAGCACTGAAGCTAGACACCTCTCCTCAGGTCCAATCCTACACAGATGGACTCACATGAGGTACTAAACACATGCTAACAACTCATAAGAAACTCCCCAAAAACCCTTCTAAACATCACTTAAACATGCATAGAAAACAGCCATGAAAAGGCTGGACAGGCACTTTCGGCGGCACCTTCGGCGGCCGGAAGTCTCCTCCAGAGACGAAACTCGGGTAGGTTCGGCGGCACCTTCGGCGGCCGAACCCTCTCTCCAGAGACGAAAGTCAGGCACTTTCGGCGGCCGAACATTACCTTCGGCGGCCGAAAGTCTGCTTTCAAGCCACAACTCAACTTTCGGGGGCAAGGTTAGGCGGCCAAACCATGCATCCAAAGGCACGTTCGGCGGCCGAAACCACCTTCGGCGGCCGAACCTGGGTTCATCCAGAACTCAGCCTTCGTGCACATCAGCCTCCATAACCTCACAAAACACCCCAAACCTCACATACTCTCTCCCAAGCATGCATACACACTCCCACAAGCAAAGAGAGCAAAGAAACTAACTTAAACTCCTCAACACAACATCACATAACATACATTGGGCATAAAACCCACATAAACCCTTAACATGCATATCTACCCATTCCAACATAAAACCTTCACAAAACTTACTTAAAACTTCTTAAAAACTCAAGGGAAACAAAGATCTACACTTACCTCTTGAAGATCGAGGGTTGGTGCGATCCCTAACTCGGAGGTGTGGAGAATCCAAGCTCCAAAAGCTCCAAGCTCCCAAAACTTCTATTTTAGCTTCAAAACTTCAAACCAAGGGTAGATCTTATGAAAACTTGAAGGATTTTGAAGAGAAGACACACAAGCAACCAAGGGAGGGCAGAAACTCACCTGAGTTCGAGAATGGGGAGAAAACTCGCCCAAAGGCGCTCCCGAAGCCTTCACATGTTCGGCGGCCGAACTTCACTTTCGGCGGCCGAACCTGGCAAATGCCTCCTTGGTCTTTCTCTTCAAAAACTCAAACTCTTTTCTATTTAAAACCATAAAACACTTAAAAACATTTTAGAAAACCTTTCCTTTACCCTTGCTCTACCCCCCAAAGAGGATCCGACACCCGAGATTCCACCGGACGGTAGGAATTCCGATGTCTGAACGAGCGGGGTCTTACATTCTTCCCCCCTTACAGAACATTCGTCCCCGAATGTTCAAACAAAAACACAAACAATCAATCAAAACCTCAAACTTGCGCTAGAACGCCACAAGCTTCTGCCGCGCTACTCTGATCCTTCTCTTCTTCTCCCTTCACTGCTCTTACTTTTCTCTTCTGCCTTCTATTCTCCTCTTACTCTTCCTTGCTATACTTATACCCTCTATTCTGCCACTCATCTCTTCTCTTCTCATCTTTACTAACTGGCTCCTTCTCACTGTTAGCCCAAAACTAATTCTAACTCTCACAGGTAGTACCCGGATTTCAGATCTATCTTGGAAAACAAACAGCCTCTGCTAGCTGTCCCAATAGATCATCCATCCTGCATGGGAATACCTGCTCTTGGTAGTGACCTTGTTTAACTGCTGACAGTCGTTACAGGGTCTCGAGGATCCATCCTTCTTTTCCCTCACAACTCTGGAGCGTTCCAGGGTGAGGTACTGAGAGTCAGATAAAACCCCTGTCTACCAAGCACTCTACTACTCCTACGCTCCTCCTACAACTCTGCAGGTGCCATCCTGTGAGGAAAGAGAGAAACGGTTCTGGTACCAAGTACCACCTCTAACCAAACTCTACCTCCCTGACCGATGGTAAACCTGACACTAGCTTGGAATCTCTGAACACTCGCTCTATCTATGGCACTAGGGCTGGTTCCTAGACCGGCCTACTCAGCTCACAAACCCGAGCTAGAACTCTCTACTAACCACTCCTACACACTCTACGAGCCTGACAGCTGACATCAAACTTCTAGGCATCCTACTTGGTCCCCTCTGAAGTCTACCTCAGACCCACTCTGCATTTCGATCCCGACCACCTTGCGCTGCAGACGCAAGTATCACCAGCTCCACAAGTAGAAAACCAATCCATCCCCCGGCTGACATCCAGACACTCAAGTCTAGGACCTCATGCACGGGTGGAAGGCATCTACCCTCATCGGACACTGGCCTGAATCTCAGCCACAGATGGATCCTACCCGGTCTACTAACCCAGAGAGAACACTCTACACCCAGAAGCTATCAACTCAACCTCTTAAAGGCTCCTAGAGCAACAACAGAAAAGGGAAACACACTAGAGCACAAACACACACATCAGAACATGAACAAGTGAGCGTACCTGGCATCACTGCGTTCGATGTGTCTGCTCCCCTTTCTCGATCACTGGCTTGAGCCACATCACCTGCAGTTCGCTGCTGGGACCACACCCTCTTGGGCGCAGTAGGACAATCACGTGCGAAGTGCCCTTCCTGTCCGCACCTGAAGCATGCCGTTGTCCCAACTCGACAAGGCCCTCTGTGCAACCTTCCGCACCTCAAACATCTTGTAGGACCTTGGCCAGAACTCGAACCATCCTCAGCATCAAGCCTAAACCTCTTCCACAACCTACCCTTCCTAGTCCTGCCCCATTGCTTAGGGGCTCTGGCTCTTCCCCACTTTCTACCTCTCTTGGTAGCTGTACTCAGCATGGAGGGATCAACTTCTCCTGAACTTGAACTCTTAGAATCCTTAGACTTTTCCATACTTTCCTCATCCATGTTCACTTGCAAACTAACATCCCTCCTCTGCACCATAACTTCTCTGCTGACTTCAACAGACCTTTCAGGGTCTCTGGCTCTGTCATCTCCACCTGACCTCGCAAGGGGAAAAGGCTCGCTTTCCCACTCAGATGGATCTGACTCCATAGAGCTCCTAGCACCTTGCATCTCAGCTTGTCTGAAACACAACAGGCACACAAGCACACATAAGCATCACATCACATCATGTGGTCCATGACAAACACATGAACTCACAACACATAGCATAGCATCATATCATATGGTCCATGTGATAAACACATGACCCCTCAAGCAACATATATCATGGATGAACCAGTCACCTACAGCCTACAACATAGCAGAACATGCCATGACCAACTGTGCCAAGGGCCACTCTTGGTCGCTCAGCTCATCTCATATCAGTACATATCATGCCATCTTGTAGCTAAGGGACTATCAACATCCATAATACAACATATATGCACACGCATCACACATGGCATTACACATCATCAAGCAAGACAGGACTCCTCATCCTATCCTAGTGGACATGATCTTACTCTCAATCTTTCTTAATGTGCTTGCCTCACTAACATCTAGCACAACCTCTTTCCGATGTCTGAGCACCTTCGCATCAAAACACCGTACTCTCGAGGAACCGATGCTCTGATACCATCTGTAACAGCCCGGAAATCGGTACCTCTCTGTAACGGCTCCCAACTGCTCGGCACTAGGATCCAGATCGGCTTAAGGCCGCCGGGACCCGTAGTAAGCCTCTATACATCCTGAACTCTAGGTATAATCCCATACATGATCAAACTTTTCATAAAACTTAAGCTTTGATCTCATAAAAACCTTTAAACTTATTTTCCTTAGCTCAGCTTGACCTATGCATGAAAACATAGAACCTCATACCAAATGGGTCATCAAGCTTGCTTTAAAACATATCCGCTTTGGGTCAAGGGATTGGAACCCTTTCTTCCCTCACGGGCCATTCAAAACTCATAACATTTAAAACATTTTCTCAAGATCATGCATAACAAAAGGGATTAACCAACACTCAAGGCAAAGCACATTTCTATACATCTCATGCTACAACACATGGCATATCTATACTTAACTTGGCTCTATCTCTTTATAACATTACTCTTTCTATTCTTTCATATCCCTTATATACCTGAGGACCATACATCAAATCCATCTAACATGTCCATATATCATCATTATCATCATGTCCACCACTAAGCTAAACAACATACAAAACATACATAGCATTACATAACATATCATCTCTTTACAACTTACATTACATACTATCTCCATAAACATATAACATCTCTTAAACATAAACAATACACAACTAAACTATTACAACCAAACATGGCAACCCATGCTTGAACCTCTTCTATCCCATAGCTCTTCTGACTGAACTCTGGCTTACTTACTCTGGCCCTGCAAAACTAGGGTTAAGGGAATGGGGTGAGCTACAAGAGCCCAGTGAGTAGAAACAGAGAAAAAAACATTTGATTTAGTTCCTCCATTTTTAGGTATATTATTATTCATTTTATTGTTCCACCCTTTTTATGTATTTTATTATAAAGACATTTTATTCAATTCTATTATTCTTCTTATTCATGCATTCATGAGATGCGTCATAACACAATTATATCACAACAAACATCTCACCCCCGCTTGAGTTCATGCTAGCAAATCTCTTCCTCTTGCGGGTGATTTTAGAGGGTTCACGTAACGTCCTTCCCCTCAGGGTTAGACATGACCCCAACATTCCCTCTGTCAAAACTTAGCCCCGAAGGAGCTCTCATGGGGCTTTCCTACATGTACTCGCCCGATTGACAAAGACTCATTGACAGACTTGCGGGCTATTGAGGTCGCCTTGGTCCACCCATCACATCATATACATAGCACATTATGCAATGCGTCACCTTCGTGAAACTAGTGCAATCATCCTATAACATATAAACATGGTGCATGGGCATGGTGAAGCTAATGCAAACATCCTATTACATAACATGATGTATGAGTATGCTTTAGGCATTAGAATTTCTTAAAATAAAACATTAAGTTAGTTCTACTCACCTGAAGCCACTGCTCAACAAACTCAGGGTCAACTAGCACTGAAGCTAGACACCTCTCCTCAGGTCCAATCCTACACAGATGGACTCACATGAGGTACTAAACACATGCTAACAACTCATAAGAAACTCCCCAAAAACCCTTCTAAACATCACTTAAACATGCATAGAAAACAGCCATGAAAAGGCTGGACAGGCACTTTCGGCGGCACCTTCGGCGGCCGGAAGTCTCCTCCAGAGACGAAACTCGGGTAGGTTCGGCGGCACCTTCGGCGGCCGAACCCTCTCTCCAGAGACGAAAGTCAGGCACTTTCGGCGGCCGAACATTACCTTCGGCGGCCGAAAGTCTGCTTTCAAGCCACAACTCAACTTTCGGGGGCAAGGTTAGGCGGCCAAACCATGCATCCAAAGGCACGTTCGGCGGCCGAAACCACCTTCGGCGGCCGAACCTGGGTTCATCCAGAACTCAGCCTTCGTGCACATCAGCCTCCATAACCTCACAAAACACCCCAAACCTCACATACTCTCTCCCAAGCATGCATACACACTCCCACAAGCAAAGAGAGCAAAGAAACTAACTTAAACTCCTCAACACAACATCACATAACATACATTGGGCATAAAACCCACATAAACCCTTAACATGCATATCTACCCATTCCAACATAAAACCTTCACAAAACTTACTTAAAACTTCTTAAAAACTCAAGGGAAACAAAGATCTACACTTACCTCTTGAAGATCGAGGGTTGGTGCGATCCCTAACTCGGAGGTGTGGAGAATCCAAGCTCCAAAAGCTCCAAGCTCCCAAAACTTCTATTTTAGCTTCAAAACTTCAAACCAAGGGTAGATCTTATGAAAACTTGAAGGATTTTGAAGAGAAGACACACAAGCAACCAAGGGAGGGCAGAAACTCACCTGAGTTCGAGAATGGGGAGAAAACTCGCCCATTTCCGATCTGAGGGCCTTTATATAGGTGGCCTGGTCATCAACCTTCGGCAGCCTAACGTGCCCCCTAAACTCATGCATGTTCGGCGGCCGAACCTCACTTTCGGCGGCCGAACCTTGGCTTGCTCCCACAAGGCTTTCGGAGGCCAAAGGCGCTCCCGAAGCCTTCACATGTTCGGCGGCCGAACTTCACTTTCGGCGGCCGAACCTGGCAAATGCCTCCTTGGTCTTTCTCTTCAAAAACTCAAACTCTTTTCTATTTAAAACCATAAAACACTTAAAAACATTTTAGAAAACCTTTCCTTTACCCTTGCTCTACCCCCCAAAGAGGATCCGACACCCGAGATTCCACCGGACGGTAGGAATTCCGATGTCTGAACGAGCGGGGTCTTACATCCTCAGCCTTCCCAAGCCCCCCGGTCTCGATGGGCTTCTAATGAGGGGACGGAAGAGGCTCCAGGGGTCATCTCTAAGCTGGTCGAAGGCACCGAGCTGGCGAGGACGAATCTTGTCCTTCCTTTCGAGGAGGTTCCTGAGGTGAGGCTTGAGGCCTCCACCGCTGAAGAGAGGGATCCAGAGAAAGGAATGGAGGTTATTCCGGCGGGCGAAGGTGCCCAGGAGGCCCCTCTCGGGGTTGCCCCTGCTTCTGAGGGAATGGAACCCAGTCCTGTTGATGGTGGGGGTGTCGCGGGGAAGGTCAGGGACAAGCATCCTACCCCCACCGAAGTGCCTGCCCCGGTTCCTATCCCAAAGAAATCTCGGGCTTCTAGGAGACCGGCTCCAGCTCTCCCTCCTCTCGAAAAGAAGAAAGATGCTCCTGTGGTGCCCCTGTTGTCTGCTCCTGACAATGACATCTTGAACGCGGAGGATATTACTCACCAAACTCCGGCAAGCGTTGTAGTGGAGATCTTGCGGGAGCGGATGTTCGGTGGGATCACGGAGGCTTTAGACCCTCGTCTGCTTGCTCTGACTGGCCATTTGGCTGGTTTTACTCGAGAGCAGTCAGCATTTCGGTCTCGACCCCGAGGGGAGCTCGGAGATAGAATCAGGGAGATGCTCCTGATGGTAAGTTGCCCCTTTTGTTTTCATTTTAGCTTTCTTGGTTTCTTTGTCTTAACGGTTGTCTCTTTGTACTAGATGATGGGCCTCTTCATGGAAGTGGATGCTCGTGACCACTCTCTCCTGGAGTCTGTGGATCGCCGGATTGAGGAGGCACGCCTGGAGGAGAACCTTTTTGCAACCAGCGACGCCAGGGGCAATCTCGCGGCTACCCGAGAGCATTCCAGGTCCCTCCAGATAGAGCTACACACTGCGCTGGAGGCCCTCAAAAGGGCTGATGGGAGGACAGCTAAGGCGGAGGATCAGCGTGACAAAGCTTTAAAGCAGCTGTTCTCCTTGGAGGAGATCCAGCGAGAAAGGGATGAGGCCCTGAGTCAGAAGGATGAGGCCCGACACCAGCACGAGCTACTAAAGGCAGATTTTGATGCCGTGCTGGCTCAAAAGGAGGAATCCCTAGCTCGGGTCGTGGTTCTGGAGCAAGAGCTGAGCAAGCAAGCTGACAGCGTTAAGGGCTTGACCTTGGCGGCGGAGGAGTCCAAACTTCAGAATCAACAACTCTGCCAATAAGTCAATGCTTTGGAGAAGAGGTGCTCAGCCTTGCTCGAGGACGCCAAGCTGGCTGAGTATAGAGTGCGAGGAGCGTCTAAGGGAGTATAAGGAGTCGGCCGAGCAAAAGAAGGAGATCTAGCAAGCTTGTGAAGCTCATCTTCAGAGCTATAAGGACTCTTCGGAGCTGAAGACCAAGATAGCTGAGGCCTGCGAAAAGCGACTTGCAGAGTTTAAAGCTTCTGGCGAGATGAAGACAGCCATATGGAATAAAAGCTTCCACATGTTCGTCTCTGGATACAATCGAGGCCTGAGGACTGCCAGATATGCCCCTTCCACCCCGTTGGCTGAACTCCAAGCCGCTGAGGAAGACTCTGATGGCGAGGAGGTGCTCTACGGGGAGGACGATAGACCCCTACCCAAAGGAGCTTCTCTGTAATACCCGGCTAGACTCCGGTATCGGAATTCCTACCGTCCGGTGGAATCTCGGATGTCAGAAGCCTCTAGTAGGGTAGAAACATGTTTTCTTAAAATGTTTTAATGTATTTCATGATTTTAAGTAAAAAGAAAATGAGTTTTTGCATGAGAACAACCTTGGAGGAAAACTCAGGTTCAGCCGTCGAATATGCATGCGCTTTGGGTGTGCCTTAGGCCCCCGAAAGTATAAGTGAGGGAAGTCCAGGTTCGGCCGCCGAACATGGCATGCATGCGGAGGCACTTTCGGCTCCCGAACGTGGCCTGGCCAGCCACCTATAAAGGGGTCCCTTAGCCGAAATGGGCGAGCTTTTCTCCCCATTTTCGGCCAAGGTGAGCTCTCCGCCATCCCTCGCCAGTTTTGAGTTCCTTCAAATCTTCCTCGATTTTCATTAGTTTTACTCTTGTTTTGAAGATTTTGAGCTTTTGAGCAAGTTTTGGAGCTTGGAGGTTCAAGGAACTCTCTCTCTCCCATTTTTCAAGCTAGGGTCGTTCTCCTCTTGATCTTCAAGAGGTAAGGGCCGATCTTGAGCTTATTGCATGTTTTAAGTAAGTTTTAAGTAGATCTATGGGGTAGAATGCATGTTTAGCTTATGGTTAGGTTTATGGGTTTATGTTATGTTTTTAGACAATGTGGATGTTTGATGTGTTGTAGATGGGGTTTAAGATAGTTTGATGCCCCTAGGAGCTTGTATGCTTAAGTATGTATGTTGTAGATAGAGAAAAATGCATGTTTGGATGGTTTTGGGAGGCAATATGCATGAGGAACCAAGTTTCTGCCCTTTGGCAGAAACCAGGTTCGGCAGCCGAAGGACTTTCGGCAGCCGAACCTACCTGGGAGGCTAGCCTTTCGGCTGCCAAAGCCTGCCCCCAAAAGAGGACTTTTGTCTCTGGAGGGCAGTTTCGGCCGCCGAAAGTGCCGCCGAACATGCATGAGTTTCGTCTCTGTCTGGGAGTTTCGGCCGCTGAAGGTGCCGCCGAACCTGCCTGACTTTCGGCTCTGGAGGGACTTTCGACCGCCGAACCTGCCGCCGAAAGTGCCCTGTCCAGCCTTCCTTTGCATGTTTTTGCATGGATGTTTTGAGGTGTTTTAGAGGGTTTTTGGGGGATGTTTTCAGAGTCATGTTATAGTATGTTGGTCCCTCATTTGAGTCCACCTGTGTAGGTTCGGACCCGAGGAACCGAGGACCTCAGCAGTGAGTCAGCTGCTTCAGTCAGTGTCAGAGCTAGCCAGAGGTGAGTAGAATAACTCGTTATGTTTCAAGAAAATAAATCAGTTTTGAGCATGTTCATGCATCACGGATGCCATGTGATATTTTAGGTTGTTTGCATTAGAAATCACGAATATGTTGCATTGCATAATATGTTGTTGATGTGGATGAATGTTGAATGATCCATTAGCCCTCATATGTTATGACGTGATGATATGATATGGAAGTCCAGGTGTGGCCTGCACTACGCCCTTGGCACTATGTAAGAGAAAGACCGGATGTGGCCTGCACTACGCCCCCGGCACCATTGGTTATGTATGTTATGTTATATATAAGAGAAAGACCAGGTGTGGCCTGCACTACGCCCCTGGCATGATTGGAATATGTAGAGGGCTAAATGGTGACAAATTCATCCTTGATATGATTAGTTGTGATGTGACGCATTCCATGAACTTTTAATATAAATGTTTTATTATTCTGCTCACTGGGCTCTTGTAGCTCACCCCTTTCCCCCTTAACCCCCAAGTTTGCAGGTACAGGGTAGACCAGGAGGTCCGCAAGAGTAATGAAGTCATGTGTTTGTAATAGATAGCGTGTGGACATGATGAAATTGTAATGTAATGTCTTATGTAGTCATGTTATGTAATAATGATATTGAGGATTAGAGATTGTGCTTGACTCTATGTGTAAGGTATCCCTTTTAATACATGACCTTAGATGTTTATGTAAACCAACTCAACATATATTGTATCGCCCATTGGGGCATTGATGAGATCCCACAGAGGGGTCATGGTTATGATTATGATTATGTATAGTGCATGCACAGGTTGAGTGTGGTGTATGAATGTAAGGAAAAGTTTTAATTTTTATGAATGTTGTTGATCATGTATGGGATTAAACAGGTTTACAGGTTGCATGTCAGGCTTACTACGGGTCCCGGCGGCCTTAAGCCGACCTGGATCCTAGCGCCGGTAGCGGTCTGATTTTTGGGTCGTTACAGAGTGGTATCAGAGCCCTAGGTTCATATGATCGGACCTAGAGTGTCGGGCTCATAGATGTTATAGAAGGTCAAGCACAATAGGAAAGATCATGTCCACTAGGATAGGATGTGGAGTCCTGTCTTGTATAATGATGTGAAATGCCATGATAATATGCATGTGCATTAATGTTATGATTGTTATGTGATGTATGTGATGCGGGTTCATGTGTTCCCACATGAACCATATGATGCTAATGTTTATGTGTTTTGTGTTGTTTTTCAGAAAACAGGATGAGAGGAACTCGTCGATCTGCACGATTGACTGGAGTGCCACCTGAGGATGAGGGCATGAGCGCCCGTCCTCCTACATTGCCTAGGGCAATGTCTAGTAGGTCTAACAGAGAAAGAGTAGTAAGAGACCCTAGAAGGTCTCTGGATTTGGGTAGGAGTAGATCAGTGAGGGGAACAGTTCAGGGAGGAATGTCAGAAGACATGGGGGATGATATGGATGTAGAGCAGAGGAGGGATGGCAGTCTGGGAGTTAGCATGTCAGAAGAGGGAATGGGAGAGTCCCAAGGAGGCACTCAGGCCTCAGGATTTGTTCAGCCACCCCACTACCCACACTTCTCACAAAATCCCGGGTATTCGATGGGAGGTACATCGGATTACCCTAGCTTTACCCCTTATCCCACACACATGCCATACCCACCATATTCACAATACCCAATGTATCCACCCCCACCTTACTATCCAAATCCAGCAAACCCTACCTCAGAAAATGTTGCACCTCCTCCACCATTAGCAGAACCCATAGTTCCAACAACCCATATGCCTAAGCCTAGCTCATCTGGTGGGAGCAAGGTCAAGATGACCGATTACATGAAGCTGGGTGCTCCCCAGTTTGAAACCGGTGATGACCCGTTTGTGTACCTTGAGAGGGTCAAAACAATTACAGATGAGATAGGGGCAGATGACAGTAAAGCCATTCAGATGGCTGGGTTCACATTAAAATGCAAAAAGGCCCGTGAGTGGTTTAAGAACTATGTGAGCCCGAGGTTGGACAGCCTATCATGGGAGGAGTTTGCAAATGAATTTGCAGGATGGGCTTTTCCTGACAGTTCAAGAGAATTGAAGATGATTGAGTTTGAACAGTTAAGGCAGACAGAGGAAATGAGTGTAGAGGAGTACACCGACAGATTCTTGGAGCTGTTGCCGTTTGCAGGGCAAACTCTTGACACAGACCAGAAGAAGTCAAGGAGGTATATCATGAAACTTCACTCCAGGTATTCCTCCTTGATCCAGTCCACAGATAGGGAGAGCTTCCATGCCATAGTGGATATGGCTAGGAGGATGGAGGCTAGTGCTATCATCGAGGGGAAAGTCAAGCAGTCAGTGGCACAGCCTTCTGGTTCTAAGACCCCAGGCTCTTCTTCTCTGAGTGCAGCAGCTTCAGGTAGTAAAAAGTGGGATAGAGGCCCTAGGAAGTCGAAGAAGAACAAGTTCTGGAACAAGGTTAAGTCTAGTCTGGGATTTGGAGGTGGCTCAAGCTCTGGTGCGGATAATACAGTTTGTGCAAGGTGTGGTAAGCCACACAGGGGAGTATGTCGGTTTGGGACGACAGCCTGTTACAGATGTGGTCAGGAGGGGCATATGTCTCGAGAATGTCCAAGAGCAGCCCCGATGGCACAGTCCCAGCAGACAGCTTCAGGTAGTGTAGCGCAGCCAGCAGCTCCAACCACGACTCAGGCCAGTGGCAGAGGTAGAGGGAGAGGGGCAGCCTCTTCTTCAGCGGGTTTCAGAGGTGAAGGTCCATCAGCTCCAGCACGGATCTTCACGATGACACAGCAGGAGGCAGATGCATCTAACACCGTGGTGGCAGGTAACTTAGTCATTGGTTGTTCAGATGTGTATGCCTTGATGGACTCTGGTGCATCTCATTCTTTTATTGCTCCGAGAGCCGTTGAGAGGTTGGGGTTGATGATCTCTGGGTTAGAGTGTTCTCTCTGGGTCAGTGGACCCAAGTGTGATCCATCAGTGGCAGAGTCAGTCTGCCAGTGTAGTCCTGTTTTTATTGAGGGAAGATGCTTGTCCGCCGACCTGGTGGTTCTAGATTTGATAGATTTTGACGTCATTCTAGGGATGGACTGGTTATCTACCCATGGTGCTACCTTGGACTGCAGGGACAAGGTAGTCAGGTTCAGAGGTCAGGATGGGTCAGAGGTAGTCTTCAGAGGAGACAGGAGGGGTACACCTAGAGGTCTGATATCAGCTCTTCAGGCTCGTAGGTTGCTTAGGAGGGGATGTCAGGGGTATTTGGCTCATGTGAGAGAGCTTAGCAGTCAGGTTAGAGAGCCCGCCTCGGTGCCGGTGGTCAGAGAGTTTCTGGATGTGTTCCCAGACGAACTGCCAGGTTTACCACCTGCTAGGGAGATAGAGTTCGAGATAGAACTGATGCCTAGAACCCGACTGATCTCTATCCCTCCTTACAGGATGGCACCAGCAGAATTGAAAGAGTTGAAAGAACAGTTGCAAGAGCTGGTAGACAAGGGCTTCATCCGACCGAGTACCTCACCCTGGGGTGCTCCAGTCTTGTTTGTCAGAAAGAAGGATGGATCCCTTAGACTTTGTATCGACTACAGGCAGTTGAACAAAGTCACTACCAAAAATAGGTACCCTTTGCCAAGGATCGATGATCTATTCGACCAGCTAGTAGGAGCGGGTTGTTTCTCCAAAATAGATCTGAGGTCCGGGTATCATCAGCTGAGGATCAGAGAGGAAGATGTGCCAAAGACAGCTTTCAGGACCAGATATGGGCATTTTGAGTTCCTTATAATGCCGTTCGGGTTAACCAACGCCCCTGCAGCATTCATGGATCTCATGAACAGAGTGTTTAGCCAGTACCTGGATCACTTCGTTATTGTCTTCATAGATGATATCTTGGTGTATTCCAGGAATGCAGAGGAGCATGCCCATCATCTGAGGATGGTTCTACAAACCTTGAGGGAGTATGGCTTGTATGCCAAGTTCTCCAAGTGTGAGTTCTGGCTGAGGAGCATTTCATTCTTGGGGCATGTTGTGACAGAAAATGGGATAGAGGTGGACCCCAAGAAGGTAGAAGCTGTGGCTAACTGGCCTAGACCCACTTCAGTGACAGAGATTAGAAGTTTCTTGGGTTTGGCAGGTTACTACAGGAGGTTCGTTCAGGACTTCTAAAAGATTGCAGCTCCTCTGACCAGACTAACCAGGAAGAATCAGACGTTTGTGTGGACCGACCAGTGCGAAGAGAGTTTTGAAGAGCTTAAGAAGAGGTTAACGTTAGCACCAGTGTTAGCTTTGCCAGCTAACAATGAGGATTTCACAGTTTTCTGTGATGCATCCCGTGTGGGACTAGGTTGTGTGTTAATGCAAAATGAAAGGGTGATTGCTTATGCTTCTAGACAGCTGAAGAAGCATGAGTTGAATTACCCCACACATGACCTGGAGATGGCAGCAGTAATCTTTGCACTCAAGATGTGGAGGCACTACCTCTATGGGGTTAATGTGAGATCTTCACGGATCATAAGAGCCTATAGTACATCCTGAGTCAAAGAGATTTGAACTTGAGACAGAGAAGATGGGTAGAGCTGCTGAGTGACTATGATTGCAAGATTCAGTACCATCCGGGTAAGGCGAATGTTGTGGCAGACGCCTTAAGCCGGAAATCACTCGGTAGTTTATCCCACATATCGGCAGAGAGGAGGCCAGTGGTGAAGGAGTTTTACAAGCTCATTAAGGAAGGTCTACAGTTGGAGTTGTCTGGTACAGGTGCTTTGGTAGCCCAGATGAGAGTGGCACCCGTGTTTCTGGAGCAGGTGGCTCAGAAACAGCATGAGGACCCAGAGTTAGTGAAGATTGCCAGGACTGTTCAGTCAGGCAAAGATAGTGAGTTCAGATTCGACAGCAAAGGGGATCCTCCGCTATGGGAGCAGACTATGTGTACCAGATGATATAGGGCTAAAAGGAGACATTATGAGAGAGGCTCATAATGCAAGATACAGCGTTCACCCCGGAGCCACCAAGATGTATCAAGATCTGAAGAAGGTTTATTGGTGGCCAGCTATGAAGAAAGAAGTGGCACAGTTTGTGTCAGCCTGCGAAGTTTGTCAGAGGGTGAAGCTGGAACATCAGAAGCCGGCTGGAATGCTTAACCCGCTACCTATTCCAGAGTGGAAATGGGAGAATATAGCTATGGACTTCGTAGTGGGGTTACCGGCGGCGTCCAACAGATTGGACTCCATATGGGTGATTGTGGACAGACTCACCAAATCTGCTCACTTCATCCCTGTCAGGAGTGGCTATTCTGTGGACAAGTTGGCGCAGGTGTATGTCGAAGAGATAGTCAGACTGCATGGGGTTCCTGTTTCTATAGTGTCAGATAGAGGACCCCAGTTCACCTCCAGGTTTTGGCGGAGTCTGCAGGATGCCATGGGTACCAGGTTGGATTTTAGCACTGCCTTCCATCCACAGACGGACGGACAATCAGAGAGGACCATCCAGACCATAGAAGATATGCTAAGAATGTGTGTGCTGGACTTTGGCGGTTCTTGGAGGCAGCATCTACCTTTGGTGGAGTTTGCCTACAATAACAGCCATCATGCTAGCACCGGGATGGCTCCATATGAAGCTTTGTATGGGAGGAAGTGCAGGTCACCTGTTTGCTGGGAGGAAGTTGGAGAAAAGGCCTTGGCAGGGCCTGAGCTAGTAGAGATCACCAGCAGGGTGGTACCCTTAATCAGAGAAAGAATCAAGACTGCTGCAAGCAGACAGAAGAGTTATGCAGACATCCGCAGAAGGCAAGTAGAGTTCCAGGAGGGGGATCTGGTATTGCTCAAGGTGTCTCCAATGAAAGGAGTGGTTCGCTTTGGGAGGAAAGGTAAACTAGCTCCACGATACATCGGACCCTTTGAAATCTTGCAAAAGATTGGGAATGTGTCGTACAAGCTGGATTTACCTGCTTCTATGGAAAGAATCCATCCGGTTTTCCATGTTTCCATGTTGAGGAAGTTTGTGTCAGATCCGGGCAAGGTTCTTAGTGAGCCTGATGTGGAGATCCAAGAGGATCTCACTTATGTTGAGCAGCCAGTACGGATCATAGACACCCAGATCAGGAAGCTGAGAAACAAGGAAATCCCAATGGTGAAAGTCCTGTGGAACCACCACAATTTGGAAGAATGCACATGGGAGACACCGGAGTCTATGCTCCAGCAATACCCTTATCTGTTCTAAGGTTAGTTCCTTGTGAGTCCATGTGCTTGTATGTATGTTTTGTTTATGCCATGCTATGTGTTAGTTGGTAAACATTCGGGGACGAATGTTCTTAAGGGGGGGAGAATGTAATACTCGGCTAGACTCCAGTATCGGAATTCCTACCGTCCGGTGGAATCTCGGATGTCGGAAGCCTCTATTAGGGTAGAAACATGTTTTCTTAAAATGTTTTAATGTATTTCATGATTTTAAGTAAAAAGGAAATGAGTTTTTGCATGAGAACAACCTTGGAGGAAAACTCAGGTTCGGCCGCCGAACCTCAAGTTCGGCCGTCGAACATGCATGCGCTTCGGGTGTGCCTTAGACCCCCAAAAGCATAAGTGAGGGAAGTTGATGCGGAACCCCAGCCTATTAGAGACTGAAACGACACATACCCTAGTAAAAAGAACTTAATTCATAAAATAATTCCCCAATCTAAAGCACC
Organism: Manihot esculenta; assembly: GCF_001659605.2. Classification (NCBI taxonomy): domain Eukaryota; kingdom Viridiplantae; phylum Streptophyta; class Magnoliopsida; order Malpighiales; family Euphorbiaceae; genus Manihot; species Manihot esculenta. The sequence goes on from NC_035163.2 coordinate 19,955,146, forward strand.
CTTAATTAACATGCAATTAAGAACACTTATAATGGATTGATTTCAAGAGCAGCAAGAATAAGAAACATACAAGTTAGTATCAAACCTTATTCGTGATGCAATGTCAAGAACCAAGATCTCTCTTAAGCTCTCAAAGAAGAATCGCATAAAGCAATTGTATTGAATAATTGATAATCTGTGTCTACAATAGAAAAATGGATGCTTTATATAGCCTAAATTAAGACCCATGATCTTTGCCACCTCCCACTACTATACATGGACCCATGATCTTTGCCACTACCCACAACTATGCATGGACCCATGATCTATGCCACTATCCACTACTAGGTAACCACCCACTACTGTTTAACTACCCACTACTGGTTAACTACCAACTACTAAATGACTACCCACTATAAATACAGAATTTGAATTGTCAATAAGGACACATTTGGCCTAATTGACTTGGAATGGCCAGATTGTTCTTCAACTTCAAAATGAACTTGCAAAGCTTCAACATATTTCTTCATGAATCCTTGAAGTGCTTCCTTCAACCTCTTGGATCTCAGCCTTGTAATTGGTCCTTGAGGCAATGCTAGCTCATCATTTTTGGTGTTGTTGGTCGTGCTTACATCATCCCCTCCCTCTTGAAAAGGATTCGTCCTCGAATCTGTACCAAAATCTAAAGGAGACAAATCAGAAACATTAAAGGTAGCACTTACACCAAACTCACCTGGCAGATCAATTATGTATGCATTGTCATTGATCCGTTTCAGCACTTGATATGGTCCATCCCCTCGTGCATCGAGTTTTGATTTCCTTTGAGTTGGAAACCTTTCCTTTCGCATATGGATCCAAACCCAATCACCTGGTTTGAATACAACTTTCTTGCGACCCTTATTGGCCTGTTTCTCATATATGCTGTTACGCTTCTCAATATGCTCACGCGCTTTCACGTGTATGGATTTAACCATTTCAGCCTTCGCTTTTCCATCTAAATTAGACAACTCGTTCAAAGGTAAAGGCATTAAATCTAGTACAGTTAATGGATTAAAACCATACACAACCTCAAAAGGTGAATAACCAGTAGAAGAATGGACTGCTCGATTATAAGCAAATTCAACATATGGCAAACATTCTTCCCAAGTTTTCAAGTTCCTACCCACAATAGCACGAAGCATAGTTCCTAAAGTCCTATTAACAACTTCAGTTTGGCCATCTGTTTGTGGATGACAAGTAGTAGAAAATAAAAGTTTAGTACCCAATTTCCCCCACAAAACACGCCAGAAATGACTAAGGAACTTAGAATCTCTATCAGAAACAATAGTCCTAGGTATACCATGCAAACGGACTACTTCCCTGAAAAACAAATCAGCTATGTTCGTTGCATCATCAGTTTTATGACATGGAATAAAATGTGCCATCTTGCTAAAGCGATCTACAACAACAAACACTGAATCTCTACCTCTTTTTGTCCTAGGTAAACCTATCACAAAATCCATAGATATATCAGTCCAAGGTTCAGTAGGTACAGGCAAAGGAGTATACAACCCATGTGGCAAGGACTTAGATTTAGCCTGTTTACATGCAAAGCATTGAGCACAAATTTTCTCTACATATTTTCGCATGTTAGGCCAATAAAAGTGTTCATTCAACATGTCTAAAGTCTTTTGCACACCAAAATGTCCCATTAATCCTCCTGAATGTGATTCTCTAACAAGCAACTCACGCACTGAACAATTAGGTATGCATATTTGTTTCCCCCTAAAAAGAAACCCATCATGCAAATAAAACGTTTTAAATGCCCCATGTTCACATGCCTTAAATACATCAGAAAAATCAGTATCATTCTCATACATATCTTTCAAATGCTCAAATCCTAACAACTTAGAACTAAGCATGGAAGTCAATGCATAACGTCTAGATAATGCATCGGCAATCACATTCTCTTTACCTTGCTTGTATTTAATCACATAAGGAAAGATTTCGAGATATTCAACCCACTTACCATGCCGCTTGTTCAACTTCCCTTGTCCCTTCAAGTGTTTGAGAGACTGATGGTCGGTATGAATCACAAACTCATTAGGCAGCAAGTAGTGTTCCCAAACTTCAAGAGCCCTAATCAGTGCATAGAACTCTTTGTCATAGGTGGAATAGTTCAATTGTGCACCACCTAACTTCTCACTAAAATATGCTATGGGTCGGCCTTCCTGCATAAGAACAGCACCAATACCAATCCCAGAAGCATCACATTCAATTTCAAAGGTTTTAGAAAAATCAGGTAACCTTAAAACAGGAGCGGTAGTAAGTTTTTCTTTCAATGTGTTAAATGCAAGTTCCTGTTCTTTACCCCACTTAAACCCAACAGCCTTTTTAATAATCTCATTTAGAGGTGCAGCAATAGTGCTGAAATCTCTAACAAACCTCCTATAGAAGCTTGCCAATCCATGAAAGGATCTCACCTCATTAGCATTCTTAGGTGTAGGCCATTCTTGGATAGCCTTAACCTTTTCAGTATCTACCTCAACTCCACGTGAACTAATAATAAATCCTAGGAATATGACACTATCAGTACAAAATGTGCATTTCTTAAGATTAGCATACAGTTCATGTTCACGCAACTTCTGTAAAACAAGTTCAACATGCCTAATGTGGTCATCCATGTTTCGGCTATAAATCAATATATCATCAAAATACACAACCACAAACTTACCTAGGTAATCACGCAAAACATGGTTCATCAATCTCATAAATGTGCTAGGTGCATTAGTTAAGCCAAAAGGCATGACTAACCATTCATATAAACCATATTTTGTCTTAAAGGCAGTTTTCCACTCATCACCTAACTTCATCCTAATTTGATGATAACCGCTTTTCAAATCAATTTTTGTAAAGAAAACAGCACCACATAATTCTTCAAGCATATCATCTAATCTAGGAATAGGATGGCGATACTTTACAGTGATTTTGTTGATCGCACGACAATCAACACACATGCGCATTGTTCCATCTTTCTTTGGAACCAACAAAACAGGTACTGCGCATGGACTAAGGCTCTCCCTGATATGTCCCTTAGCTAGCAACTCATCAACTTGCTTTTGCAATTCCTTCGTCTCCTCAGGATTGCTACGGTAAGCTGGACGGTTTGGAATCTGAGCTCCAGGAACAAAATCGATTTGATGTTCTATTCCCCTAATGGGTGGCAACCCAGATGGCACCTCCTCAGGAAATACATCCGCAAACTCCTGCAATAACTTAGAAAAAGAACTAGGCAATTCAACAGTAGGGTTAGTCTCAATCATAAAATTGGAACTAAAACGCAATATAATCAAAGCTCTCTTCTCTAAGTATGCTTTCTTCAGCTCTCTCTCTTTACAATAAAAGGAAGACTTGCTGAATTCTTCACTCTTCTCACTCAGCTCTCCTTTTACCTCCACACTCACTAACGTTTTCTCTCCTGCACATCTCTCATTTTTATCCTTTCCCGTGCAGTCACTCTCCTTTGGGCCATTCGAAACTTTCATTTTACTGCTGGCCTCTTTTCCCTCATTCTTTTTACTTGTCTCACCTCCCTTACCCAATTTAGCAGATTGTTGTAATTTCACTTGATCTGCATATACATCTTTAGGAGATAATGGTACAAGTATATGTTTTACACCGAGGAACGTAAAAGAAAACCTATTACTATACCCATCATGAATGACACGCCTATCAAATTGCCATGGTCTACCTAACAAAATGTGTCCAGCCTGCATGGGTACAATATCACAAGTAACCTCATCTACATATTTTCCAATAGAAAATGACACTTTACATTGCTTGGTTACCTTTGCCTCGCCGCTATCATTCAACCACTGAAGTCTGTAAGGATTAGGGTGTTTAATAGTTTCTAGTCCTAATTTATCAACTAAAATAGTACTAGCACAATTAACTTGACTACCCGAATCTATTATCATGCTACAGACTTTACCACCAACCAAACAACGAGTGTGAAAGATGTTTTCACGCTGTTCAAGTCCCTCTTCTTTAATAGAAACATTTAAAGTACGCAATATCACTAAGGACTCTCCTTGAACAGGATACTCTTCTATCTCTACATCAGAACAATCTTCTAAAGGTGGTACTTCATCAGAATCAGAATCACTTTCGGAGACTATCTCATCTCCCCTCACTACCATAGCACGTTTATTAGCACACTCATTGGCATAATGCCCACGCCCTTTACATTTAAAGCACTGAATATCTCTAGTTCTATTTGATTTAGGGGCTGATTCATTTTTACCATGAGAGTTGGATGTTTCTTTGGAAGGTAACATGCCTTTTTGAGTTGAAGACTTTTCAAACCTTTTAGGATCAGGCTTGGTGTTCCATTTGGAACCCCATTTGCTGTTGGAGTTTTGAGCAGCCCTGTTGCTCCCCCATCTATTTCGGCCTCTTTGTCTTTCCACCTTAATTGCAATGTTCACCAAGTCTTCCAAATCAACATATGGTTGCAAATCAACCACATCAGCAATCTCCTTGTTTAGACCACCAAAGAAACGAGCCATAGTCTGGTCTTCCTCCTCCACTATGTTTGCTTTGATCAGGAGCAACTCCATCTCCTTATGATACTCATCAACAGACTTTGATCCCTGAGTTAATCTTTGCAATTGATGATGAAGATCTCTATGGTAATAAGTAGGCACATATTTCTTCCTCATGATTCGCTTCATCTCATCCCAACTAGCAATGGGTAACTCTCCATTCCTTCTCCTAGATTTCACAAGCTCATCCCACCATATTAGTGCATAATCTGAAAACTCAAGGGCAGCAAGTTTTACCTTTTTATCATCGGAATAGTTTTGACAGTTAAAAACCATCTCCACTTTACGCTCCCACTCTAAATAGGCATCAACATCAGCCTTACCATTGAAGCTTGGAATCTTCATCTTTATGGAATTCATACTGTTATCTACATATGGTACACGATCATTGAACCTTCTGGCTCGGACAGGGGCTGATTGTGCCTCATTTTCCTCATCATAGGATGGATCGTGTGTATCATCATCCCTCTGAATGGACTTGCCCTTTGAAGATCTAAGGTTGTCCTCAAGGTTATCCATTCTCGAATTTAGCTTCTGAAAGCTATCCATGAAAGCTTTATATATATCTTTAAGATCAAATGTAGGGTCAGAAGTATCACCAGTATTATGCCCAGACATTATAGAAAAAAATTCACAATTCTCTCAACTCACGTGTTTAATTTTGAAGCACTCACTTGGTATCTCAAAAGTGCACTTCAGAATAAGGACTCAATAAGCCAAGCTTGTATGATTCAAATAATAAGGAAAGCAAGGAAAGACCTAAGAAGAAAAGATAGGAAACAACACTAGATGCAAACTGACCAAAATGAACAGATAGATTGATTTAGCACACAAAAGTTAAATTTCGTGTACTAAGTGTAATTAGATGTTCAACAATGTGCAATTTGTCAAACTAAATGTAAGGAACCAACAGACAGGAAGACACCAAATTGACAAACTAAGAATCAAAAATTGACAAGACGGATGTGCTTAACACGAAGTTTTCCCTAAGCATGCAATCCTAGGTTAACTGATATTAATATTGACTCAACAAAATTAATTCAAAGCAAACAAACAAAATAGACACTTAAAACAGCAAGTATTAAGTACAACTGTTTTGTGAAAATACTACCCAAATTTGTCCTAAACCTACCCCAAACATGTATTTCGAATTCCAAGCCCAGAAATATGTTCAAGGTATATGAAATATGATTTATATCAGTAGATATCAATCAGGATGAAGTTTGAACAAATGAACCAAAGTGGCAGAAATTCTTTTTTTTTTTTCCTTTTTTTTTTCTTCTTGTTTTGATATTTTTTTTTTTATGGACAGAAGTAAAACACTGGAAATACTATTCTAAGAGTATTAGAATGACAGTATATGAATTAGGGCAGAAAGCATAAACCAAATCACTAAAGATAGTAATTCAGCCTAAACAAGAATTTAGGGTAAAATTTGATTTGAACAACAACCAAACAATGTATTCGGCTCTAATAGGTATCCCAAACCAGATTTCCAAAGTGATATATTCAGCCAATAATGGACAAAATTGAATGCAAAGACGCAAAGGATAGTTAAGAAATTATTACTAAGCCTAGCTCTGATACCAATTGATGCGGAACCCCAGCCTATTAGAGACTGAAACGACACATACCCTAGTAAAAAGAACTTAATTCAGAAAATAATTCCCCAATCTAAAGCACCCTTAATTAACATGCAATTAAGAACACTTATAATGGATTGATTTCAAGAGCAGCAAGAATAAGAAACATACAAGTTAGTATCAAACCTTATTCGTGATGCAATGTCAAGAACCAAGATCTCTCTTAAGCTCTCAAAGAAGAATCGCATAAAGCAATTGTATTGAATAATTGATAATCTGTGTCTACAATAGAAAAATGGATGCTTTATATAGCCTAAATTAAGACCCATGATCTTTGCCACCTCCCACTACTATACATGGACCCATGATCTTTGCCACTACCCACAACTATGCATGGACCCATGATCTATGCCACTATCCACTACTAGGTAACCACCCACTACTGTTTAACTACCCACTACTGGTTAACTACCAACTACTAAATGACTACCCACTATAAATACAGAATTTGAATTGTCAATAAGGACACATTTGGCCTAATTGACTTGGAATGGCCAGATTGTTCTTCAACTTCAAAATGAACTTGCAAAGCTTCAACATATTTCTTCATGAATCCTTGAAGTGCTTCCTTCAACCTCTTGGATCTCAGCCTTGTAATTGGTCCTTGAGGCAATGCTAGCTCATCATTTTTGGTGTTGTTGGTCGTGCTTACATCAGAAGTCCAGGTTCGGCCGCCGAATCTTATGTTCGGCCGCCGAACATGGCATGCATGCGGAGGCACTTTCGGCTCCCGAACGTGGCCTGGCCAGCCACCTATAAAGGGGTCCCTTAGCCGAAATGGGCGAGCTTTTCTCCCCATTTTCGGCCAAGGTGAGCTCTCCGCCATCCCTCGCCGGTTTTGAGTTCCTTCCTTCAAATCTTCCTCGATTTTCATTAGTTTTACTCTTGTTTTGAAGATTTTGAGCTTTTGAGCAAGTTTTGGAGCTTGGAGGTTCAAGGAACTCTCTCTCTCCCATTTTTCAAGCTAGGGTCGTTCTCCTCTCGATCTTCAAGAGGTAAGGGCCGATCTTGAGCTTATTGCATGTTTTAAGTAAGTTTTAAGTAGATCTATGGGGTAGAATGCATGTTTAGCTTATGGTTAGGTTTATGGGTTTATGTTATGTTTTTAGACAATGTGGATGTTTGATGTGTTGTAGATGGGGTTTAAGATAGTTTGATGCCCCTAAGAGCTTGTATGCTTAAGTATGTATGTTGTAGATAGAGAAAAATGCATGTTTGGATGGTTTTGGGAGGCAATATGCATGAGGAACCAAGTTTCTGTCCTTTGGCAGAAACCAGGTTCGGCAGCCGAACCTGCCTGGGAGGCCAGCCTTTCGGCTGCCGAAGCCTGCCCCTGAAAGAGGACTTTCGTCTCTGGAGGGCAGTTTCGGCCGCCGAAAGTGCCGCCGAACATGCATGAGTTTCGTCTCTGTCTGGGAGTTTCGGCCGCCGAAGGTTCCACTGAACCTGCCTGACTTTCGGCTCTGGAGGGACTTTCGGCCGCCGAACCTGCCGCCGAAAGTGCCCTGTCCAGCCTTCCTTTGCATGTTTTTGCATGGATGTTTTGAGGTGTTTTAGAGGGTTTTTGGGGGATGTTTTCAGAGTCATGTTATAGTATGTTGGTCCCTCATTTGAGTCCACCTGTGTAGGTTCGGACCCGAGGAACCGAGGACCTCAACAGTGAGTCAGCTGCTTCAGTCAGTGTCAGAGCTAGCCAGAGGTGAGTAGAATAACTCGTTATGTTTCAAGAAAATAAATCAGTTTTGAGCATGTTCATGCATCACGGATGCCATGTGATATTTTAGGTTGTTTGCATTAGAAATCACGAATATGTTGCATTGCATAATATGTTGTTGATGTGTATGAATGTTGAATGATCCATTAGCCCTCATATGTTATGACGTGATGATATGATATGGAAGTCCAGGTGTGGCCTGCACTACGCCCCTGGCACTATGTAAGAGAAAGACCGGATGTGGCCTGCACTACGCCCTCGACACCATTGGTTATGTATGATATGTTATGTATAAAAGAAAGACCAGGTGTGGCCTTCACTATCCCCCTGGCATGATTGGAATATGTAGAGGGCTAAATGGTGACAAGTTCATCCTTGATATGATTAGTTGTGATGTGACGCATTCCATGAACTTTTAATATAAATATTTTATTATTCTGCTCACTGGGCTCTTGTAGCTCACCCCTTTCCCCCTTAACTCCCAGGTTTGCAGGTACAGGGTAGACCAGGAGGTCCGCAAGAGTAATGAAGTCATGTGTTTTGAATAGATAGCGTGTGGACATGATGAAATTGTAATGTAATGTCTTATGTAGTCATGTTATGTAATAATGATATTGAGGATTAGAGATTGTGCTTGACTCTATGTGTAAGGTATCCCTTTTAATACATGACCTTAGATGTTTATGTAAACCAACTCAACATATATTGTATCGCCCATTGGGGCATTGATGAGATCCCACAGAGGGGTCATAGTTATGATTATGATTATATATAGTGCATGCACAGGTTGAGTTTGGTGTATGAATGTAAGGAAAAGTTTTAATTTTTATGAATGTTGTTGATCATGTATGGGATTAAACAGGTTTACAGGTTGCATGTCAGGCTTGCTACGGGTCCTGGCGGCCTTAAGCCGACTTGGATCCTAGCGCCGGTAGCGGTTCGATTTTCGGGTCGTTACATTCTCGTACTGCAGCCGGGTCTTCTGAGGCGGCTGCCGAGCTGGGGCAGGAGGATGAAGATGCTGGGCCTCAAAGGGGCGAAGAAGTAGGGCCCCACGGGGGGGGAAATGGTACCTTTTATAAATAGTAGTGTAGAAGATAACAATGTAGATATACCTAGGCATGCAAGTCCCTTAAGGACAGTTTTCCCTTCAGTAGAGTAGGTTGTAACTGTAACTTTATTCAATGAAATTTGACTTTTACTTGTATCTATATTTGAATTGTTTCTATTTTTGGTTTGCTGTTCAGGCTTTACCGAACTACTTATGCTGTAAAAAAGAAAAGCCCAAAATGTCAAGGATAAAATACTTAAGCCATATATATTAAGAATGAAACACTTAAACCATGTGCTTCATAATTTTTCTAAGGAATCAAGTATACCGTTTTTCCTCTTTTGCCCTCAAGCCAATCAGAGCTGAAATTCTGTCAATTGACTAAACTTTTAACTTATAAATTTTTCCATTCTCACCAAGGCATTCCTATCTGTAAGCCTTTTCTGAGCTGAATTTACCTTAAAGATAAAAACCTTTAAGCTACATGTTTATCTAATCTTTCGCAGGATTCAACCATATCAGGTCGTCACCTATGAGTTCGATTTTTAACAATTGACTATACTTCCAATTCATGAGTTTCTATAACTTCGTACAGGCGTTCTTGTTATTTTCTGTTCTGTTGACTCGTCCACAATGCAAGTTCAATCGTACAACATTCATATAACCAAAGTGAAATGGATCATGTACCTTTTAAGGTGATGAGCAGGGCTAGCCCTTTTATTTTTAGTTCTACTCCGATAGGAATCGAGACTGGGGCCTTGTCTGCTCATGCTTTAGGCTTCTTTCTAGATCATGGGAGGTTTATAGCTTGCTGAGCTTGCCCTTTTTCTTGATTGCCTTTCTGGGCTTATGTTTACATGTCTCAGGTCGGCGCTTTTGTCTTCACATTACTTTTGTCTTTTCAGCTCGGTTTTTTGGTGCCGGAGATCTTGGGGATCCCAGTCGTCTATCTGCTTGCTGACTCGTTGTCTCCGTCGGTTTTATGATGCCAGGAGATCCTGGGGATCCTGGTCATGTAGTGCCGGGAGATCTTGGGGATCCCGGTCTTGTGGTGCCGGGAGATCTTGGGGATCCCGGTCTTGTAGTGCCGGGAGATCTTGGGGATCCCGGTCTTGTAGTGCCGAGAGATCTTGGGGATCCCGGTCTTGTCACCTTAGTTCGGCTTTGTGGCGCCGGGAGATCTTGGAGATCCCGGTCACCTACTTCCCTGAAGCTTTGGGCCTTAGTGCCAGTTTTATTTTTTTTTTCTTTTGTTTCTTTCATGAAAACAACGTTAGATATGGCAAATAAAGAATTTGGATGAGGACATCGTCCATTTTATTACCGTGCTTTAAAGTACAATTGATCTATTTACATTTGATAACATCTCAGGGGAAGTACCTCATCAAATGTTGGATGTTCCAAGCATGAGGCTCAGGGTTTCCTTGCATGTCCTCAATTCGATATACCCCCGGTTTGACCACTTTTGCTATTCTGAAGGGACCCTCCTAGATCGATACCAACTTTCCTACTGCCGCTCTCTTTCCAGTAGCTTCTAGGTTTCTCAGGGCCAGATCTCCTACTTTCAGGCTTCTTTCTCTGACCCTTTGATTGTAATAATGGGCCGCCCTTTGCTGATAAGCGGCAGTTCGGACTTGAGCTTCCTCCCTAACTTCTTCCAGAGCATCCAGGTTACTTCTTAACTTATCATCGTTGGTGCTCTCGCTATTGAATTGGACTCGATGGGTAGGGACCTGCAGCTCGATTGGAACCACAGCTTCAGTGCCAAATGCGAGTGCAAAAGGCGTTTCTTTAGTGGACGTCCTGGGGGTAGTTCGGAGTGCCCACAGGATGCTATTGAGCTCTTCTGCCCAATTCGCCTTTGTTCCATCTAGCCGCTTCTTCAATCCCTGGAGGATGGCTCTATTAGTGACCTCCGTCTGACCGTTGGTCTGAGGATGGGCCACCGAGGAGAATTCGTGCCATATGCCCATGTTTGCTGTAAACGCTCTGAAGGCACTGCAGTCGAATTGTCTGCCATTATCTGAGATGATTACCCTCGGTATTCCGAACCTGCAGATGATGTTGCCCCATACGAAGTCTATCATCTTACGGGCTGTGATTGTGGGGATTGCTTCTGCCTCTGGCCATTTTGAGAAGTATTCCACAGCCACCACTACAAATTTCTTTTGCCCAGTGGTCTTGGGAAAGGGTCCCAGGATGTCTATTCCCCACTATGAGAACGGCCACAGGCTGGATATGCTGGACTGAGGGGTGGCTGGAACATTGATGGCATTAGCAAACCTCTGGCATACATCGCATCTCCGGACAAACTCTTCTGCCTCTTTTTTAACAGTGGGCCAGTAGTATCCCTGCCTGAATATCTTGTTTGCTAGCGTTCCTGCTCCTTCGTGAGCTCCACACATTCCCCTGTGTATTTCTTTCATCACCTTTATTGCCTCTTCCGAGCTCACACATCGGAGCCACGGGCTGGATTTCCCCCTTCTGTATAAAGTTCCCCTTACTGCTTGGTAATTAGCGGCACGAGCTGCTATCTTCTTTGCTTCATCCTTGTCTTCAGGAAGCTTTCCCTTTTCCAGGTATTCCAGGTATGGGGTCATCCAGCTCTGGTTTTGCTCTATCTGCAATACAGTGGCTATTTTGTTAAAGGCAGGCGTGCTAATGTGTTGGATGTATACTTCGTCAGGTAGCTGTTCTAGCTCTTCCTTGGACAACCGACTGAGCAAGTCTGCTTTCTCATTCTCCTCCTGAGATATTCTTTGGTATCTGACTATGACTCCCTGACCCTTAAGCTCGGCTTCTATGGCTTTTACCTTTGCCAGGTAATTCTGCATGGTAGGGTCTCTGGCCTAATATGCCCCTATTATCTGATTGATTACCAGCTGGGAGTCACTATTCACCTCGAGGTTGGTTGCCCCTACCTCCCTTGCTACCAGCATTCCATTTATTAGGGCTTCGTACTCTGCCACATTATTAGAAGCCTTGAATTCTAGGCGTGGGGTGTAGCAAACCTTAAATTCTTCAGGTCTCTTCAACATTATTCCAGCACCACTGCCCCCAGCGCCTGATGCCCCGTCCACATACAGCTTCCAGCTGAATTCTTGAGAGGACTGCCCTTCCCTCTAATGTAAGCACGACCAACAACACCAAAAATGATGAGCTAGCATTGCCTCAAGGACCAATTACAAGGCTGAGATCCAAGAGGTTGAAGGAAGCACTTCAAGGATTCATGAAGGAATATGTTGAAGCTTTGCAAGTTCATTTTGAAGTTGAAGAACAATCTAGCCATTCCAAGTCAATTAGGCCAAATGTGTCCTTATTGACAATTCAAATTTTGTATTTATAGTGGGTAGTTATTTAGTAGTTGGTAGTTAACCAGTAGTGGGTAGTTATTTGGTAGTGGGTAGTTATCTAGTAGTGGATAGTGGCATAGATCATGGGTCCATGCATAGTTGTGGGAAGTGGCAAAGATCATGGGTCCATGTATAGTAGTGGGAAGTGGCAAAGATCATGGGTCTTAATTTAGGCTATATAAAGCATCTCTTTTTTCTATATTGTACACACAGATTGTCAATTATTCAATACAATTGCTTTATGCGATTCTTCTTTGAGAGCTTAAGAGAGATCTTGGTTCTTGACATTACATCACGAATAAGGTTTGATACTAATTTGTATGTTTCTTATTCTTGCTGCTCTTAAAATCAATCCATTATAAGTGTTCTTAATTGCATGTTAATTAAGGGTGCTTTAGATTGGGAAATTATTTTCTGAATTAAGTTCTTTTTACTAGAGTATGTGTCGTTTCAGTCTCTAATAGACTGGGGTTCCGCGTCAATTGGTATCAGAGTTAGGCTTAGTAATAATTTCTTAACTATCCTTTGTGTCTTTTCTTCAATTTTTCATGATCTTTCCGTTTGGGATACCTACCAGAGTTGAATACATTGTTTAGTTGTTGTTCAAATCGTATTTTACCCTAAATTCTTGTTTAGTCAGAATTACTATCTTCAGTGGTTTGGTTTGTGCTTTCTGCCCTAATTCGTATGCTCCTATTCTAACACTCTTAGAATAGTATTTCCAGTATTTTACTTTAGTCCATATAAAAAAAATACCAAAAAGAAGAAAAAAAAAAGAATTTCTGCAATTTGGGTCAATTGTTCAAACTTCATTTTGATATTGATATCTACTGGTACAAATCATATTTCATATATCTTGAACATATTTCAGGGTTTGGGATTCGAAATACATGTTTGGGGTAGGTTTAGGGCAAATTTGGATAGTATTTTCACAAAAATAGTTTTATTTAATACTTGCTGTTTTAAGTGTTTTTTTCGTTTGCTTGCTTTGAATTGTTTTTGTTGAGTCAATATTAAGATCAGTTAACCCAGGATTGCATGCTTAGGGATAACTTCGTGTTAAGCACATCCGTCTTGTTAATTTTTTATTCTTAATTTGTCAATTTGGTGTCTTTCTGTTTGTTGGTTCCTTACACTTAGTTTGACAAATTGCACATTGTTGAACATCTAATTACACTTAGTACACGAAATTTCACTTTTGTGTGCTAAATCAATCCATTTGTTCATTTTGGTCAGTTTGCATCTAGTGTTGTTTCCTAGCTTTTCTTGTTAGGTCTTTCTTTGCTTTTCTTATTATTTGAATCATAAAAGCTTGGCTTATTGAGTCTTTATTCTGAAGTGCACTTTTGAGATACCAAGTGAGTGCTTGAAAGTTAAACATGTGAGTTGAGAGAATTGTGAATTTTTCTATAATGTCTGGGCATAATACTGGTGATACTTCTGACACTACGTTTGATCTTAAAGATATGTATGAAGCTTTCATGGATAGCTTTCAGAAGCTAAATTTGAGAATGGATAACCTTGAGGACAACCTTAGATCTTCAAAGGGCAAGTCCAATCAGGGGGATGATGATACACACGATCCATCCTATGAAGAGGAAAATGTGGCACAATCAGCCCCTTTCCGAGTCAGAAGGTTCAATGATCGTATACCCTATGTAGATAACAATATGAACTCCATAAATATGAAGATTCCAAGCTTCAATGGTAAGGCTGATGTTGATGCCTATTTAGAGTGGGAGCGTAAAGTGGAGATGGTTTTTAACTGTCAAAACTATTCCGACGATAAAAAAGGTAAAACTTGCTGCCCTTGAGTTTTCAGATTATGCACTAATATGGTGGGATGAGCTTGTGAAATCTAGGAGAAGGAATGGAGAGTTACCCATTGCTAGTTGGGACGAGATGAAGCGAATCATGAGGAAGAAATATATGCCTACTTATTACCATAGAGATCTCCATCATCAGTTGCAAAGATTATGGCTCCTGATCAAAGCAAACATAATGGAGGAGGAAGACCAGACTATGGCTCGTTTCTTTGGTGGTCTTAACAAGGAGATTGTTGATGTGGTTGATTTGCAACCATATGTTGATTTGGAAGACTTGGTGAACATTGCAATTAAGGTGGAAAGATAAAAAGGCCGAAATAGATGGGGGAGCAATAGGGCTGCTCAAAACTCCAACAGCAAATGGGGTTCCAAATGGAACACCAAGCCTGATCCTAAAAGGTTTGATAAGTCTTCAACTCAAAAAGGCATGTTACCTTCCAAATAAACATCCAACTCTCATGGTAAAAATGAATCAGCCCCTAAATCAAATAGAACTAGAGATATTCAGTGCTTTAAATGTAAAGGGCGTGGGCATTATGCCAATGAGTGTGTTAATAAACGTGCCATGATAGTGAGGGGAGATGAGATATTCTCCGAAACTGATTCTGATTCTGATGAAATACCACCTTTAGAAGATTGTTCTGATGTAGAGATAGAAGAGTATCCTGTTCAGGGAGAGTCCTTAGTAATATTGCGTACTTTAAATGTTTCTATTAAAGAAGAAGGACTTGAACAGCGTGAAAACATCTTTCACACTCGTTGTTTGGTAGGTAGTAAAGTCTGTAGCATGATAATAGATTTGGGTAGTCAAGTTAATTGTGCTAGTACTATTTTAATTGATAAATTAGGACTAGAAACTATTAAACACCCTAATCCTTACAGACTTCAGTGGTTGAATGATAGTGGCGAAGCAAAGGTAACCAAGCAATGTAAAGTTTCATTTTCTATTGGCAAGTATGTAGATGGGGTTACTTGTGATATTGTACCCATGCAGGCTGGACATATTTTGTTGGGTAGACCATGGCAATTTGATAGGCGTGTCATTCATGATGGATATAGTAATAGGTTTTTTTTTACGTTCCTTGGTGTAAAACATATACTTGTACCATTATCTCCTAAAGATGTATATGCAGATCAAGTGAAATTACAACAATCTGCTAAATTGGGTAAGGGAGGTGAGACAAGTAAAAAGAATGAGAGAAAAGAGGCCAGTAGTGAAAAGAAGGTTTCCAATGGCCCAAAGGAGAGTGACTGCACAGGAAAGGATAAAAATGAGAGACGTGCAGGAGAGAAAACGTTAGTGAGTGTGGAGGTAAAAGGAGAGCTGAGTGAGAAGAGTGAAGAATTCAACAAGTCTTCCTTTTATTGTAAAGAGAGAGAGTTGAAGAAAGCATACTTAGGAAAGAGAGCTTTGATTATGTTGCGTTTTAGTTCCAATTTTATGATTGAGACTAACCCTACTAATGAATTACCTAGTTCTTTTTCTAAGTTATTACAGGATTTTGCGGATGTATTTCCTGAGGAGGTTCCATCTGGGTTGCCACCCATTAGGGGAATAGAATATCAGATCGATTTTGTTCCTAGAGCTTAGATTCCAAACCGTCCAGCTTACCGGAGTAATCCTGAGGAGACAAAGGAATTGCAAAGGCAAGTTGATGAGTTGCTAGCTAAGGGACATATTAGGGAAAGCCTTAGTCCATGCGCAGTACCTGTTTTGTTGGTTCCAAAGAAAGATGGAACAATGCGCATGTGTGTTGATTGTCGTGCGATCAACAAAATCACTGTAAAGTATCGCCATCCTATTCCTAGATTAGATGATATGCTTGAAGAATTATGTGGTGCTGTTTTCTTTACCAAAATTGATTTGAAAAGCTGCTATCATCAAATTAGGATGAAGTTAGGTGATGAGTGGAAAACTGCCTTTAAGACTAAATATGGTTTATATGAATGGTTAGTGATGCCTTTTGGCTTAACTAATGCACCTAGCACATTTATGAGATTGATGAACCATGTTTTGTGTGATTACTTAGGTAAGTTTGTGGTTGTGTATTTTGATGATATATTGATTTATAGCCGAAACTTGGATGATCATATTAGGCATGTTGAACTTGTTCTACAGAAGTTGCGTGAACATGAATTGTATGCTAATCTTAAGAAATGCACATTTTGTACTGATAGTGTCATATTCCTAGGATTTATTATTAGTTCACGTGGAGTGGAGGTAGATACTGAAAAGGTTAAGGCTATCCAAGAATGGCCTACACCTAAGAATGCTAATGAGGTGAGATCTTTTCATGGATTAGCAAGCTTCTATAGGAGGTTTGTTAGAGATTTCAGCACTATTGCTGCACCTCTAAATGAGACTATTAAAAAGGCTGTTGGGTTTAAGTGGGGTAAAGAACAGGAACTTGCATTTAACACATTGAAAGAAAAACTTACTGCTGCTCCTGTTTTAAGATTACCTGATTTTTCTAAAACCTTTGAAATTGAATGTGATGCTTCTGGGATTGGTATTGGTGCTGTTCTTATGCAGGAAGGCCGACCCATAGCATATTTTAGTGAGAAGTTAGGTGGCGCACAATTGAACTATTCCACCTTTGACAAAGAGTTCTATGCACTGATTAGGGCTCTTGAAGTTTGGGAACACTACTTGCTGCCTAATGAGTTCCTGATTCATACTGACCATCAGTCTCTTAAACACTTGAAGGGACAAGGTAAGTTGAACAAGCGACATGGTAAGTGGGTTGAGTATCTCGAAATTTTTCCTTACGTGATTAAATACAAGCAAGGTAAAGAGAATGTGGTTGCTGATGCATTATCTAGACGTTATGCATTGACTTCAATGCTTAGTTCTAAGTTGTTAGGATTTGAGCATTTGAAAGATATGTATGAGAATGATACTGATTTTTCTGATGTATTTAAGGCATGTGAACATGGGGCATTTAAAAAGTTTTATTTGCATGATGTGTTTCTTTTTAGGGGGAAACAAATATGCATACCTAATTGTTCAGTGCGTGAGTTGCTTGTTAGAGAATCACATTCAGGGGGATTAATGGGACATTTTGGTGTGCAAAAGACTTTAGACATGTTGAATGAACACTTTTATTGGCCTAACATGCGAAAATATGTAGAGAAAATTTGTGCTCAATGCTTTGCATGTAAACAGGCTAAATCTAAGTCCTTGCCACATGGGTTGTATACTCCTTTGCCTGTACCTATTGAACCTTGGACTGATATATCTATGGATTTTGTGATAGGTTTACCTAGGACAAAAAGAGGTAGAGATTCAGTGTTTGTTGTTGTAGATCGCTTTAGCAAGATGGCACATTTTATTCCATGTCATAAAACTGATGATGCAACGAACATAGTTGATTTGTTTTTTAGGGAAGTAGTCCGTTTGCATGGTATACCTAGGACTATTGTTTCTGATAGAGATTCAAAGTTCCTTAGTCATTTCTGGCGTGTTTTGTGGGGGAAGTTGGGTACTAAACTTTTATTTTCTACTACTTGTCATCCACAAACAGATGGCCAAATTGAAATTGTTAATAGAACTTTAGGAACTATGCTTCGTGCTATTGTGGGTAGGAACTTGAAAACTTGGGAAGAATGTTTGCCATATGTTGAATTTGCTTATAATCGAGCAGTCCATTCTTCTACTGGTTATTCACCTTTTGAGGTTGTCTATGGTTTTAATCCATTAACTGTATTAGATTTAATGCATTTACCTTTGAACGAGTTGTCTAATTTAGATGGAAAAGCGAAGGCTGAAATGGTTAAATCAATACATGTGAAAGCGCGTGAGCATATTGAGAAGCGTAACAACATATATGAGAAACAGGCCAATAAGGGTCGCAAGAAAGTTGTATTTAGACCAGGTGATTGGGTTTGGATCCATATGCGAAAGGAGAGGTTTCCGAATCAAAGGAAATCAAAACTTGATGCACGAGGGGATGGACCATATCAAGTGCTGAAACGGATCAATGATAACGCATACATAATTGATCTGCCAGGTGAGTTTGGTGTAAGTACTACCTTTAATGTTTCTGATTTGTCTCCTTTTGATTTTAGTACAGATTCGAGGACGAATCCTTTTCAAGAGGGAGGGGATGATGTAAGCACGACCAACAACACCAAAAATGATGAGCTAGCATTGCCTCAAGGACCAATTACAAGGCTAAGATCCAAGAGGTTGAAGGAAGCACTTCAAGGATTCATGAAGGAATATGTTGAAGCTTTGCAAGTTCATTTTGAAGTTGAAGAACAATCTGGCCATTCCAAGTCAATTAGGCCAAATGTGTCCTTATTGACAATTCAAATTTTGTATTTATAGTGGATAGTTATTTAGTAGTTGGTAGTTAACCAGTAGTGGATAGTTATTTGGTAGTGGGTAGTAGTGGGTAGTTATCTAGTAGTGGATAGTGGCATAGATCATGGGTCCATGCATAGTTGTGGGAAGTGGCAAAGATCATGGGTCCATGTATAGTAGTGGGAAGTGGCAAAGATCATGGGTCCATGTATAGTAGTGGGAAGTGGCAAAGATCATGGGTCTTAATTTAGGCTATATAAAGCATCACTTTTTTCTATATTGTACACACAGATTATCAATTATTCAATACAATTGCTTTATGCGATTCTTCTTTGAGAGCTTAAGAGAGATCTTGGTTCTTGACATTGCATCACGAATAAGGTTTGATACTAATTTGTATGTTTCTTATTCTTGCTGCTCTTAAAATCAATCCATTATAAATGTTCTTAATTGCATATTAATTAAGGGTGCTTTAGATTGGGAAATTATTTTCTGAATTAAGTTCTTTTTACTAGAGTATGTGTCGTTTGAACCCCAGCCTATTAGATGGGTCCATGTATAGTAGTGGGAAGTGGCAAAGATCATGGGTCTTAATTTAGGCTATATAAAGCATCTCTTTTTTCTATATTGTACACACAGATTATAAATTATTCAATACAATTGCTTTATGCGATTCTTCTTCGAGAGCTTAAGAGAGATCTTGGTTCTTGACATTGCATCACGAATAAGGTTTGATACTAATTTGTATGTTTCTTATTCTTGCTGCTCTTAAAATCAATCCATTATAAGTGTTCTTAATTGCATATTAATTAAGGGTGCTTTAGATTGGGAAATTATTTTCTGAATTAAGTTCTTTTTACTAGAGTATGTGTCGTTTGAACCCCAGCCTATTAGATGGGTCCATGTATAGTAGTGGGAAGTGGCAAAGATCATGGGTCTTAATTTAGGCTATATAAAGCATCTCTTTTTTCTATATTGCACACACAGATTATCAATTATTCAATACAATTGCTTTATGCGATTCTTCTTTGAGAGCTTAAGAGAGATCTTGGTTCTTGACATTGCATCACGAATAAGGTTTGATACTAATTTGTATGTTTCTTATTCTTGCTGCTCTTAAAATCAATCCATTATAAGTGTTCTTAATTGCATATTAATTAAGGGTGCTTTAGATTGGGAAATTATTTTCTGAATTAAGTTCTTTTTACTAGAGTATGTGTCGTTTGAACCCCAGCCTATTAGATGGGTCCATGTATAGTAGTGGGAAGTGGCAAAGATCATGGGTCTTAATTTAGGCTATATAAAGCATCTCTTTTTTCTATATTGTACACACATATTATCAATTATTCAATACAATTGCTTTATGCGATTCTTCTTTGAGAGCTTAAGAGAGATCTTGGTTCTTGACATTGCATCACGAATAAGGTTTGATACTAATTTGTATGTTTCTTATTCTTGCTGCTCTTAAAATCAATCCATTATAAGTGTTCTTAATTGCATATTAATAAAGGGTGCTTTAGATTGGGAAATTATTTTCTGATTTAAGTTCTTTTTACTAGAGTATGTGTCGTTTGAACCCCAGCCTATTAGATGGGTCCATGTATAGTAGTGGGAAGTGGCA
This sequence comes from Manihot esculenta, assembly GCF_001659605.2. Taxonomy (NCBI): domain Eukaryota; kingdom Viridiplantae; phylum Streptophyta; class Magnoliopsida; order Malpighiales; family Euphorbiaceae; genus Manihot; species Manihot esculenta. The sequence continues at coordinate 19,975,222 of NC_035163.2, forward strand.
AAGATCATGGGTCTTAATTTAGGCTATATAAAGCATCTCTTTTTTCTATATTGTACACACAGATTATCAATTATTCAATACAATTGCTTTATGCGATTCTTCTTTGAGAGCTTAAGAGAGATCTTGGTTCTTGACATTGCATCACGAATAAGGTTTGATACTAATTTGTATGTTTCTTATTCTTGCTGCTCTTAAAATCAATCCATTATAAGTGTTCTTAATTGCATATTAATTAAGGGTGCTTTAGATTGGGAAATTATTTTCTGAATTAAGTTCTTTTTACTAGAGTATGTGTCGTTTGAACCCCAGCCTATTAGATGGGTCCATGTATAGTAGTGGGAAGTGGCAAAGATTATGGGTCTTAATTTAGGCTATATAAAGCATCTCTTTTTTCTATATTGTATACACAGATTATCAATTATTCAATACAATTGCTTTATGCGATTCTTCTTTGAGAGCTTAAGAGAGATCTTGGTTCTTGATATTGCATCACGAATAAGGTTTGATACTAATTTGTATGTTTCTTATTCTTGCTGCTCTTAAAATCAATCCATAATAAGTGTTCTTAATTGCATATTAATTAAGGGTGCTTTAGATTGGGAAATTATTTTCTGAATTAAGTTCTTTTTACTAGAGTATGTGTCGTTTGAACCCCAGCCTATTAGATGGGTCCATGTATAGTAGTGGGAAGTGGCAAAGATCATGGGTCTTAATTTAGGCTATATAAAGCATCTCTTTTTTCTATATTGTACACACAGATTATCAATTATTCAATACAATTGCTTTATGCGATTCTTCTTTGAGAGCTTAAGAGAGATCTTGGTTCTTGACATTGCATCACGAATAAGGTTTGATACTAATTTGTATGTTTCTTATTCTTGCTGCTCTTAAAATCAATCCATTATAAGTGTTCTTAATTGCATATTAATTAAGGGTGCTTTAGATTGGGAAATTATTTTCTGAATTAAGTTCTTTTTACTAGAGTATGTGTCGTTTGAACCCCAGCCTATTAGATGGGTCCATGTATAGTAGTGGGAAGTGGCAAAGATCATGGGTCTTAATTTAGGCTATATAAAGCATCTCTTTTTTCTATATTGTACACACAGATTATCAATTATTCAATACAATTGCTTTATGCGATTCTTCTTTGAGAGCTTAAGAGAGATCTTGGTTCTTGACATTGCATCACGAATAAGGTTTGATACTAATTTGTATGTTTCTTATTCTTGCTGCTCTTAAAATCAATCCATTATAAGTGTTCTTAATTGCATATTAATTAAGGGTGCTTTAGATTGGGAAATTATTTTCTGAATTAAGTTCTTTTTACTATAGTATGTGTCGTTTGAACCCCAGCCTATTAGAGACTGAAACGACACATACTCTAGTAAAAATAACTTAATTCAGAAAATAATTTCCCAATCTAAAGCACCCTTAATTAACATGCAATTAAGAACACTTATAATGGATTGATTTTAAGAGCAGCAATAATAAGAAACATACAAATTAGTATTAAATCTTATTCGTGATGCAATGTCAAGAACTAAGATCTCTCTTAAGCTCTCAAAGAAGAATCACATAAAGCAATTGTATTGAATAATTGATAATCTGTGTGTACAAAATAGAAAAAATAGATGCTTTATATAGCCTAAATTAAGACCCATGATCTTTGCCACTTCCCACTACTATACATGGACCCATGATCTTTGCCACTTTCCACAACTATGCATGGACCCATGATCTATGCCACTATCCACTACTAGATAACTACCCACTACTATCCACTACCAAATAACTACCCACTACTGGTTAACTACCAACTACTAAATAACTACCCACTATAAATACAAAATTTGAATTGTCAATAAGGACACATTTGGCCTAATTGACTTGGAATGGCCAGATTGTTCTTCAACTTCAAAATGAACTTGCAAAGCTTCAACATATTCCTTCATGAATCCTTGAAGTGCTTCCTTCAACCTCTTGGATCTCAGCCTTGTAATTGGTTCTTGAGGCAATGCTAGCTCATCATTTTTGGTGTTGTTGGTCGTGCTTACATCACCCTCTCAGTCCCCAGCTCTTCCAAAGATGACTCACCCCGTTCCATCTGTTTTTAATTGAACGAGCACTCTGCTATGAAGTCCGCAAGGGCTTGAGATTTTATGGTGGTCCGGGGTCGGTACTCTAAGCAATAGGGGCTAATCTCAATGGACCAGGCAAGCATTCGACCTGATGTTTCTGGCCTGTGGAGGATCTTCTTTAATGGCTGGTCTGTCATCACTACTCCTTGGTGGCTTTCGAGATAGACCCTGAATTTTCTGACTGCCAGCAACAGGGCATATGCTATTTTTTCAATGTTCAGGTATCTCACCTCGGCATCTTTGAGCACTTTGCTGACATAGAAAATAGGCTTTTGCTCTCCTCTTTCCACTCTTACCAACACAGCACTGATGGCTTGTTCTGAGGCTGACAAATAAATTAGGAGCTCTTCTCCCTCCAGTAGACTACTAAGTACGTGAGGCGAGCTGAGATAGCTTTTAAGCTCTTTGAAAGCTTTTCGAAAATCATCGGTCCATTCGAAGTTCGGCACTTTCCTCAACTTTTTAAAGAAAGGCAAGCATCTTTCGGCCGATCTCGACATGAAGCGATTGAGGGCCACCACTCTTCCAGTAAGTCTTTGGACATCCCTCACGCAGGTCGGCTCGGGCATATTCAGGATAGCTTCCACTTTCTCCGGATTGGGCTCAATGCCTTTTTCACTCACCATGTATCCTAGGAATTTTCCTCTCCTGATAAAGAAGGCACACTTCGCTGGGTTCAGCCTCATTCTATACTGTTCTAGCACCTCGAACACCTCCCTCAGATCCACTAAGTGCTGCTGAAAAGTCAAACTCTTTACCACCATATCATCCACATATACTTTGACATTCTTGCCGATCTGATCCTTGAAGATTTTATTCATCAATCTTTGGTATGTTGCCCCGGCATTCTTCAGGCCGAAAGGTATGGCTTTATAACAGTAGGTCCCATCTTCCGTTATGAACGAGGTTTTTTCTTCATCCGACCTATCCATTGGAATTTGGTGATAACCAGACATAGCATCCAAAGACGACATGTAATCAAATCCGGCCGTAGAATCGACCATTTTATTAATATCTGGGATGAAATTCAGCTTGTGTGTCATCACTCTAGGGTCAATCCCGGGCATGTCAGAAGGCTTCCAGGCGAAGCTTGACGCGTGACCTCAGATCAGGGCCATGACTTCCATCTTCTGCTCTTCAGTGAGGCCGGCGTTAAGACTGAAGACCTTATCTATCTCTGCTTCTGATAAGGGAAAGGTCTCCAGCTCTCCAACCAGCTCTGTTCTGGCCTCTTTTTTCTCATCTCGGACTTCCAGAACTTCCGAGTCAAGTTTCTCTCCTGCCGAGTTTGGCTCTGATACCGTGGCCAGGTACACTGCTCTTGCCTCTTCCTGGCTTCCTCTGGCTACCCCCACTCCCGCTTCTATTGGGAATTTCATAGCCAGATACCTGATGCTGGTTACGACCTCAAAGTCAAACAGCACAGGTCGTCCCAGTATTACGTTGTAGCTCAGGGGGAGTTTGACTACTAAGAACACTGCATAATGAGTGTGAGTCCTTGGCGCTTCTCCTAGAGTGAGGGCCAACTTTACTTTCCCTTCCACGGGTACTGGGACTCCCCCGATCCCTTTGACTGGGGCTTGGTCCCGAACCAATTACTCCTCAGGGATTCCCATCTGCTGGAAGACCCGGTGTGGCAGCAAGTTCACCTTATTCCCATCATCCACCAAAATCTTCTTAACCCGGTAGTTGTGGATGATGGCTTCAATAACAAGGGCATCATCATGAGGCATCTGAACACCCTAGGCATCCTCTGGAGAGAAGGTGATAGTTACTGGAGAGTGCTCAACTACCTGCATGACTTCTGCGCTGCTACTTTCCATATCTCGGCCTCTTTTCTTTCCCCTTTCAGCTCATCCGGCCTCTGGTTCCCCCAATGATCATGTTGATGGTTCCACTGGAGCCATCATTCACCGGCCCTGCTCTCGTCCTCCTAGGTGCTTGTGCTGCTGGGTTCAGTTGAGGCCTCTGCCCCTCCGGCTTCTTCACAAAGTTCCTGAGGTGTCCCCTCTTTATCAGCCTTTCGATCTCACTGATCAGCTGGTAGCAGTTATTGGTGTCATGGCCATGAGTGCGATGATACTGACAATACTTGTCAGGATTTCGCTGGTCTGCTTCTGCCCTCATAGGCCTGGGCCATTGTAGGAACTCTTTATCCTGAACTGCCATGAGCACCTCGGCTCTGGACGCATTAAGCGGGGTGAGGTTCTCCGGAATACGCGGAGGGAATGGCTTTTGTTCTGGAACCCGAAGAGGGAAAGGTCTCTAGTCTCTTCGGTCCTAGGGCTGCCTGTAGGGCTCAGGTTTCTTGCCCTGCTTCTTCTCATGCCTCTCCGATCTCCTTTCTTCGGGGGCTTTTCCTCTATCTTCCGCCCCCTTGGCGAATCTACTCGTCATTAAGGCGTCATCTTGCCTTATATATTTCTCTGCCCTCTTCATCAGCTCTGCCAGCATGGTAAGGGGCTTTCTGCTCAACGAGCCGAAAAACTCGGGGGAGGTCATCCCCTTCTGCATGGCCTCCACCGCTCTCCCCTCATCCAGCTCAGGGATCTGTAAGGCTTCCATATTAAAACGGGCAACATACTCCCTTAATGATTCATCCTTTTTCTGCCTGACCGTCTCCAGATAACTGGTCTTCATGTCAGCTGGGACTCCGACTATGAACTGGCTGACGAAGGCGTTGGCTAAATCTCCAAAGCTCCTGATACTTCCCGCCTCCAGACTGTTAAACCATACCCGTGCTGGTCCTGAGAGGGTCGTTGGAAATACCTTGCACATCAAGGCATCAGATAAAGTCTGCAACTCCATGAAAGACTTATAGTTCAAGACGTGCTCCTTCGGGTTTCCCGCTCCGTCGTAAGCCACCATGGGTGGCATCATAAACTTTTTGGGGATGATCTCTTGCTGCACCCACTTCGAGAAAGGTGAAGAGATGGGAAAGAGGGCTTGGTTGGGATCCTTCGCTCCCAGTTCAGCTAAGAGCTGTTCTCTCAGTTTCTGCAGCTTTTGATCTACACTTTCTTCCGCTTGTCTGGGTCTCTTCTCCAGACGGTATTCTTCCTTCCTAGCTTCACTTCCCGTTCTTCTGCTTGTTCCAATAGAATAACTGTCTGCCTCGTCGTTCTCTATCAGCTCCCTCACCCTTCTTCCATGAACTGTAGCCTCCGGTTCTTCTTCTCCTCCTACTCTTCGCCCCCCTTCTCCGGTTTCTCGGCTGATAGCTTGGGGGTGGTTGAAGGTAGGCTGGGGTTCATTGGTTTGGGGTTCTTCTACTACGGGCATCACATTCATCGGGGTGCTAAGGCCCCTCTGTTGCATCATCTGCCCCAGCCAGTGGGCGGTGTTTTGTAGTTGAAGGGCCATAGGTTGGAGGTCCTGGTTGGATAAGACAGCTCCGGATGCATTCCCTGTTAAGCTCGGCGAGGGGTTGAAGGGGATTGGTGTAATACCCGGCTAGAGTCCGGCATCGGAATTCTACTTTTCGGTGGAAGCTCGGATGTCGGAATCCGCTAGAAGGGTAAGATTTATGTTTTTGTAAAGGATTTTCGTATGTTTTAATGTCTTAAGTATAAAAGGAAATGAGTTTTTGAAAGGAAAGAGCCAAGGAAGAAATGCAAGGTTCGGCCGCCGAAGGTGAAGTTCGGCCGCCGAACATGCATGAGTTTTGGTTTCACGTTAGGCTGCCGAAGGTGGTCTGGCCAGCCACCTATAAAAGGCCCTAGGTCGGTGAATGGATAAGATTTTCTTTCCATTCACAGACAGAGGTGAGACCATGATCTTCCTTGGGTGATTTTCATGTTTTCTTCAAATCTTGCAAACTTTTGATGGGTTTTATGTTGTTTTGAAGGTTTTGAGCAACTTAACCAAAAGTTTTGAAGTTGGAGACTTTGAGGGAGAGTTTCTCCATATCTCCACGTTGGGATCGTTTATCTTCTTGTTTGTAAGAGGTAAGTGAAGATCCTGAACTTCTTTTCATATTTTATGAAGGTTTTATGAAGTGTTTGGGTAGAGATGCATGTTTAGGATAAGTTGAGGTTTGGTTGATTTGTGGTCAAAGCATGCTTATGTGTTTAGTTGTGTTGTTTGTTGGGGTGTTAAGTTAGTTTTGGACCCCTTTGTGCCTATACTTGAGTATATGCAGGTTGAGGAATTATGGTTTGCATGTTTGAGTGGAGATTGGGTACGTTTGCATGAAGCAGAACACGTTTCTGGCTTACTGGAGAATCCAGTTTCGGCCGCCGAAAGAAGGTTTGGCCACCGAACATGCTAAGGAGGTGGTTTCGGCTGCCTAAGCTTGCCCAAGCTTGCCCCCGAAAGTTTGGAATTTCGGCTCTGAAGGAGGGTTTCGGCCGTCGAAGGTGCCGCCGAAGGTTAGAGACTTTCGTCTCTGGAGAGGACTTTCGGCAGCCGAAGTGCCGCCGAAAGTGCTTGAGGTTCGGCTCTGGAAGGGACTTTCGGCAGCCGAACCTGCCGCCGAAAGTGCCCTGTCCAGCCTTCTTTTGCATGTTTTTCTTGATTCTTTTAGGATGTTTTAGGGGGGTTTTGGAGAGTATTCTAGAGTTGTTCTTGAGTTAGTTTGGTCCCTCATTTGAGTCCATCTGTGTAGGAACGGACCAGAGGAACCAAAGAGGTCAGCAGTGAACACTGCTTCAGAGTCAGCTCAGAGTCAGCCAGAGGTGAGTGGAACTAAACTAAATCTTTTAATATGAGAACTGAATGCTTTTAGCATGTTCCATGCATCATGATATGTAATAGGTTGAGTGCACTAGACTACACTAATGTGCCGCATTGCATTATTCTATGCTTGTACGGATCGGACATAGTTTTGGATTCACTAGCCCTCCGAGTAAAGTCTTGAGGAGCCCTGAGAGGGCCGGGCACAGAGCACCATAGGGTGCGTAGAGAAGTCCTGAGTAGCTCTGTAATACCCGGCTCGAGTCCGGCATCGGAATTCCTGTAGTCCGGCGGAATCTCGGGTGTCGGAGCCCTCGATAAGGGTAAGACATATGTTTTCCAAGTGTTTTCATGTTTTGAATTGTTAAAAGCATTGAGTTTTGAAAGAAAAGCAACAAGGGAGAAATGCAAAGGTTCGGCCGCCGAAGGTCCCTTTCGGCCGCCGAACATTGCATGGTTGCGGCTTCACGTTCGGCTGCCGAAGGTGGTCTGGCCAGCCACCTATAAAAGGGCCAAGGGTCGGTGGAAGGAGGTTATTTCTCCTCCACTTGCAGCCAGAGGTGAGTTCCAGCCTCTCCTACGTTGACTTTCATGTTTTCCATGATTTTCATCAAATCTTTCAAGAGTTTTAAGAGTTTTGGTGATTTATGAAGGTTTTGAGCAAAAGAACCAAGGTTTGAAGCTTGGATCTTTGGAAGAGCTTTTCTTCATATCTCCACGTTAGGATCCGTCATCCTCAAGTTGTGTAAGAGGTAAGTGAAGATCCTGAGCTTCTTTGATGATTTTGAAAGGTTTTATGCAGTTTGTATGGGTAGTATGCATGTTTAGGTTTAGGTGAGGTTTTTGGTGATTTGTGGTGTTCCAGCATGTTTAAGTGTTAGGTGCTATGTTTGTTTGGGGTTTTAGGGTAGTTTTAGACCCCTTTGTGCATATAGATGTGTATATGCTCGTTGGGAGTAGTTGCTATGCATGTTTGTAGTTTTTTGGGCAAAGTTTGCATGAAACAGAGCAGGGTTCTGTCCTTCGGGCAAAACCAGGTTCGGCCGCCGAAGGAAGGTTCGGCCGCCGAACCCTTTGTGGAGGCAGTTCGGCTGCCAAAGGTTGCCCCCGAAAGCTAGGCTTTCGTTTTAGAAAGGGACTTTCGGCCGCCGAAAGAGGGAGTTCGGCCGCCGAAAGTGTGTTAGTTTCGTCTCTGGACAAGACCTTCGGCCGCCGAAGGTGCCGCCGAACATGCATGAGTTTCGTCTCTGGAGTGGGGTTTCGGCCGCCGAACCTGCCGCTGAAAGTGCCCTGTCCAGCTTTCTTTTGCATGTTTTATGTGATGGTTTTAGGATCGTTTAGAGGGGTTTTGGGGAGTTGCTTAGAGATGTTCTTGAGTGAGTTTAGTCCCTCATGTGAGTCCACCTGTGTAGGAACGGACCAGAGGAATCAGGGAGGTCAGCAGTGGGTCCAGTGTCAGAACCTGCAGAGTCAGTGCAGAGATAACCAGGTGAGTGGAATTGAACTGAATGTAATGTTTTACTCTGAGAACTGCGTATTTTATCATGCTTCATGCATCATGAATATGCTTAGGGTGAGTGCATTAGTGTACACAAAGATGATGCATTGCATTTATCCTTGTACTTGGCACTGCTCCTTGTACATGGCTTATGTGAGACGGCACGGACTTCGTGAGGATGCATTAGCCCTCAGAGGAAGACCTGGAACAGCCCTACGGGGACCAGGCACATGGTACTTAGGTACCCCAGATGAGATAGAGGGATTTTTGATCCGTCCGGCCGAGGTGATGTGCTTATATGTTGCATTCCATGAGAGCATGTTTTATCACCTGTTAGTTTACTATTCTACTCACTGGGCTATAGTAGCTCATCCCTCTCCCCTAACTCCAGTTGTGCAGGTTCAGAGGTCAGAGAGAACGCAGCAGGGTACAGGAAGAGTACAAAGTTTTGTAATAGTTAGTGTGGACATGTAATTGTATAGAGAAAAGGTATATGTATAGTGTATAGCATGGTGCTTGATTTATAAGACTTGTAAACCCTTTGTGGAGTCACATGATCAGTTGATGTATGTTTCTTTATTGTTGTATGGTTATGAGCAAAACCAGGCTTAACATGATGAGGTTGATCCGCCTAGGGCCATGAGGAGCTCTAGTAGGGATTACAGAGAGAGTGCATGCACAGGTTAAGCCTTGGAATGAAGAAAAGTTTTATGTTTTTTCCAGCAATTGTATAATCATATATGGGTTTCACAGGTATACAGACAGGATAGCAGGCTTACTACGGGTCCCGGCGACCTTAAGTCGATCTGGATCCTAGTGCCGGTGGCAGTTCGGTTTCCGGGCTGTTACAGATTGGTATCAGAGCCCTAGGTTCACATGGTCGGACCTATAGAGAGAGAGTTGGGCTCATAGAGAGGTTTAGCAGATCAAGCACCATAGGAAAAACATGTCCACTAGGATAGGATGTCAGTCCTGTCGCTATCTGCTGATGTGCAATGCCATGAGTTATGCATGTGCATGTTTTTGATGTGTTGCTGATGTGTTATGTGATTTGTTGTTTGCCAGAGAGTGAAGATGCGAGGAACTCGTCGATCCGCGAGATTGACTGGAGTCCCACCTGTAAGTGAGGGTACAGCTGCTCGTCCACCTGCCTTGCCAAGGGCAAGATCGCACAGATCAAGCAGGGAAGGAACGTCACGAGACCCTAGAAGGTCTTCTGATGAGAGCAGGAGAGGTGTGATGGAAGAGGATCAGAGTAGAGAAGTAAGCATGGGTGTAGGAAGGTCAGAAGAAGGTATGGGGGAGTCCCAGGGAGGCGTTCAGGCCTCGGGGTTTGGCTATCCACCCTTTCCTCAGGGCTCAGAGTATCCGATGGGAGGCACGTCGGAGTACTCCAGCTTTGCCCCCTATCCACCCTACATGCCCTATATGCCCTATCCTTCCTTTTATCCACCATCTCACATGTATCCACCCCCATCTGTTCATCCAAGTCCAGTACAGCCTGAAGTGAGGGAACCAGTTCCTCCACCACCACCTCCTGAACCAGTAGCCCCTGTTGTGGAAGCACAGCAACCCAGTTCTTCAGGGGGAAGTAAGGTGAAGATGACCGAGTACTTAAAGTTGGATGCTCCTAAATTCAATACAGGAGATGATCCCTTTGAGTATCTCAGTGCAGTCAGAATGATAACAAGTGAGTTGGGAGCTGATGACGGTAGAGCCATTGAGATGGCAGGGTTCACGTTAAAGTGCAAGAAAGCTAGAGAATGGTTCAAGAACTATGTGGACCCGAGACTTGAGAGTATGACATGGGAAGAGTTCGCCAACGAATTTGCTGGATGGGCTTTTCCTGACAGTTCCAGGGAATTAAAGGTTGTGGAGTTTGAACAGTTGAGACAGACGGAGGAGATGAGTGTTGATGAATATACAGATAAATTCCTGGAATTGTTGCCATATGTCGGTCAGGCATATGATACAGATCAGAAGAAGGCAAAGAGATATGCCACAAGGCTTCATCCCAGGTATTTCTCTTTGATTCTTCATGCGGAGAAGGAAAGTTTCCACTCTATTGTGGACGCTGCTCGAAAGATGGAGGCCAGTGCGATAAGTCAAGGTGTCGTCAAGGCACAGTCTTCTGGTGTTAAACCAGGTTCCTCCTCACAGGGTACAGCAAGTGCAAGTAAGAAGAGATGGGAGAAATTCAGAGGAAAGAGAGGCAAGTTCTGGAACAGGCTTAAATCGGGTCTGGGAATGAGTAGTGGCTCCAGTTCTGGCGCAGATTTTCCAGTGTGCAAGAGGTGTGGCAGACAGCATAGAGGAGCTTGTCAGTTGGGATCCACAGCCTGCTATAGATGTGGGCAGGAGGGACATTATGCACGGGAATGTCCTCAGGCGACTTTAGTTGCACCATCCCAGCAGATGAGTACGGGCAGTGTAGTCCAGCCAGTAGCTTCAGCCATTCCACCAAGCAGTGGCCGAGGAAGAGGAAGAGGGGCAGCCTCTTCATCAGGGATGGGTTCCCGAGGTGCAGGTCCGTCAGCCCCAGCACGGATTTTCACCCTGACTCAGCAGGAGGCAGACACGTCGAACACGGTGGTGTCAGGTACTCTCATCATTGGGTGTTCAGAGGTGTATGCGTTAATGGACCCCGGTGCTTCTCACTCTTTCATTTCTTCTAGAGCCGCAGAGAGGTTGGGTCTGATAGTGTCTGAGTTAGAGTGTCCTCTATGGGTCAGTGGACCCAAATGTGATCCATCTGTGGCAGAGTCAGTCTGTCGGTTCAGTCCAGTGTGCATAGAGGGTAGATACCTTCCAGCTGACCTGGTGGTTCTAGAGTTGACAGATTTTGATGTCATTCTAGGGATGGACTGGTTATCTACGTATGATGCTACCCTGAACTGTAGAGACAAAGTAGTCAATGTCAGAGACCAGGATGGGTCAGAGTGTGTCTTCAGAGGAGATAGGAGAGGGACACCTAGGGGTTTGATATCAGCCCTCCAGGCTCGTAGGATGTTAAGGAAGGGGTGTCAGGGGTTCCTAGCTTATGTGAGAGAGCTAGACAGTCAGGTTAGGGAACCATCCTCAGTACCAGTTGTTAGAGACTTCCCAGATTTGTTTCCTGAAGAGCTTCCAGGACTACCACCGGATAGGGAAATAGAGTTCGAGATTGAGCTGATGCCCAGTGCCAGACCGATCTCTATTCCTCCCTACAGGATGGCACCAGCAGAGTTGCGAGAGTTGAAAGAGCAGTTACAGGATTTGGTAGCTAAGGGTTTCATCCGCCCGAGTACCTCACCCTGGGGTGCTCCAGTATTATTTGTCAGAAAGAAGGATGGACCTCTTAGACTTTGTGTCGACTATAGACAGTTGAACAAAGTCACTATCAAAAATAAGTATCCGTTACCCAGGATCGATGATCTCTTCGACCAGCTGGCAGGAGCAGGTTGTTTTTCTAAAATAGATCTGAGATCTGGATACCACCAGTTGAAGATCAGGGAAGGAGATGTATCCAAGACTGCTTTCAGAACCAGATATGGGCATTATGAGTTCCTTGTGATGCCGTTCGGGTTGACTAACGCCCCTGCAGCATTCATGGATCTCATGAACAGGGTTTTCAGGGAGTACTTGGATCGTTTTGTGATCGTCTTTATTGATGATATCTTGGTGTACTCCAGGAATGCAGAGGACCATGCCCAGCATTTGCGGATAGTGCTGCAAACCTTGAGAGAGCATGGCTTGTATGCCAAGTTCTCCAAGTGCGAGTTCTGGCTAAGGAGCATTTCCTTTTTGGGACATGTCGTCTCAGAGGAAGGTATAACAGTAGATCCCAAAAAGGTAGAGGCAGTAGCCAATTGGCCTACACCCACTACAGTGACAGAAATCAAGAGTTTTCTGGGTTTGGCAGGCTACTATCGGAGGTTTGTTCAGGACTTCTCGAAAATAGCTGCTCCTATGACCAGACTGACCAGAAAGAATCAAAAGTTTGTGTGGTCAGAGGAATGTGAGGACAGTTTTGCAGAGTTGAAGAGACGGTTAACTTCAGCACCGGTGTTAGCTCTGCCGATCAGTGATGAAGATTTCACAGTGTTCTGTGATGCATCCCGAGTGGGATTAGGTTGTGTGTTGATGCAAAATGACCGAGTGATAGCTTATGCTTCTAGACAGCTGAAGAAGCACGAGCTGAATTACCCGACACACGATCTTGAGATGGCAGCTGTTATCTTTGCACTTAAGATGTGGAGGCATTACCTCTATGGGGTAAAGTGTGAGATCTATACGGATCATAAGAGCCTACAACACATCTTAAGTCAGAGAGAGTTAAACTTGAGGCAGAGACGGTGGGTCGAATTGCTCAGTGATTATGATTGTAAGATCCGGTATCATCCGGGCAAGGCTAATGTTGTAGCTGATGCCTTAAGCCGAAAGTCACTTGGCAGTTTATCCCACATTGCAGTAAAGAGAAGACCGGTGGTGAAGGAGTTCTACAAGCTTGTGGAAGAAGGGTTACAGTTGCAGTTATCTGGTACAGGTGCTTTGATCGCACAGATGAGAGTGACACCAGTGTTTCTAGAGCAAGTAGCTCTGAAACAGCACGAAGACCCCGAGTTAGTGAAGATTGCCAGGACTGTTCAGTCTGGCAACAGTGCAGAGTTCAGATTTGACGGTGAGGGGATTCTTCGGCACGGTAAGCGGTTATGTGTACCAGATGATAGCAGTTTGAAGGCAGACATTATGAGGGAAGCTCATAATGCGAGGTATAGTATTCACCCGGGAGCCACCAAGATGTATCAAGATTTGAGAAGGGTGTATTGGTGGCCATCAATGAAACGAGAAGTGGCACAGTTCGTGTCAGCCTGCGAGACATGTCAAAGGGTGAAGCTAGAGCACCAGAAGCCGGCTGGAATGCTTAACCCACTGCCGATTCCAGAATGGAAATGGGAGAACCTAGCGATGGATTTTGTAGTGGGGTTACCGGCGACGTCTAACAAACTAGACTCCATATGGGTGATTGTGGATAGACTCACTAAATCTGCTCACTTCATTCCAGTCAGGAGTAACTACTCTGTAGACAAGTTGGCGCAGGTGTATGTAGACGAGATAGTAAGATTGCATGGAGTTCCAGTGTCGATCGTATCAGATCGAGGACCTCAGTTCACCTCCAGGTTTTGGCGGAGTCTGCAGAATGAAATGGGCACAAGGTTGGATTTCAGCACTGCTTTCCATCCACAGACAGACGGTCAGTCAGAGAGGACCATCCAGACCATTGAAGATATGTTGAGAATGTGTGTGTTAGACTTTGGCGGTTCTTGGAGGCAGCATCTACCTCTGGTGGAGTTTGCCTACAACAACAGCCATCATGCTAGCATAGGGATGGCTCCGTATGAAGCTTTGTATGGGAGGAAGTGCCGATCACCTGTTTGCTGGGAAGAGGTAGGAGAGAAAACTCTTGCAGGGCCAGAGTTAGTGGAGATAACCAGCAAGTTAGTGCCTATCATCAGAGAGCGGATCAGAACAGCTGTAAGCAGACAGAAAAGCTATGCAGACATCCGTAGGAAGCAGATAGAGTTCCAGGAGAGGGATATGGTATTGCTCAAGGTGTCTCCGATGAAGGGAGTGGTTCGGTTTGGAAAGAAGGGTAAACTGGCCCCACGGTACATTGGTCCCTTTTAGATCTTGCAGAAGATCGGGCCTGTGTCGTATAAGCTAGATTTACCGGCTTCTATGGAAAGAATTCACCCGGTATTCCATGTTTCTATGTTGAGAAAGTTTGTGTCAGATCCAGAGAAGGTTCTTAGTGAACCTGAGGTGGAAATCTTAAGTGATCTCACCTATATAGAGCAGCCAGTGCGGATCCTTGACACCCAGATCAGAAAGCTGAGAAACAAGGAGATACCAATGGTGAAAGTTCTGTGGAACCACCACAACCTAGAAGAGTGCACGTGGGAGACTCGAGAGTCCATGCTCCAGCAATACCCATATCTGTTTTAAGGTTAGTTTTTTTCCCCTTGCTATGTGTTTATGTTGTGTTTGGAACATTCGGGGACGAATGTTCTTAAGGGGGGGAGAATGTAATACCCGGCTCGAGTCCGGCATCGGAATTCCTGTAGTCCGGCGGAATCTCGGGTGTCGGAGCCCTCGATAAGGGTAAGACATATGTTTTCCAAGTGTTTTCATGTTTTGAATTGTTAAAAGCATTGAGTTTTGAAAGAAAAGCAACAAGGGAGAAATGCAAAGGTTCGGCCGCCGAAGGTCCCTTTCGACCGCCGAACATTGCATGGTTGCGGTGTCACGTTCGGCTGCCGAAGGTGGTCTGGCCAGCCACCTATAAAAGGGCCAAGGGTCGGTGGAAGGAGGTTATTTCTCCTCCACTTGCAGCCAGAGGTGAGTTCCAGCCTCTCCTACGTTGACTTTCATGTTTTCCATGATTTTCATCAAATCTTTCAAGAGTTTTAAGAGTTTTGGTGATTTATGAAGGTTTTGAGCAAAAGAACCAAGGTTTGAAGCTTGGATCTTTGGAAGAGCTTTTCTTCATATCTCCACGTTAGGATCCGTCATCCTCAAGTTGTGTAAGAGGTAAGTGAAGATCCTGAGCTTCTTTGATGATTTTGAAAGGTTTTATGCAGTTTGTATGGGTAGTATGCATGTTTAGGTTTAGGTGAGGTTTTTGGTGATTTGTGGTGTTCCAGCATGTTTAAGTGTTAGGTGCTATGTTTGTTTGGGGTTTTAGGGTAGTTTTAGACCCCTTTGTGCATATAGATGTGTATATGCTCGTTGGGAGTAGTTGCTATGCATGTTTGTAGTTTTTGGGCAAAGTTTGCATGAAACAGAGCAGGGTTCTGTCCTTCGGGCAAAACCAGGTTCGGCCGCCGAAGGAAGGTTCGGCCGCCGAACCCTTTGTGGAGGCAGTTCGGCTGCCAAAGGTTGCCCCCGAAAGCTAGGCTTTCGTTTTAGAAAGGGACTTTCGGCCGCCGAAAGAGGGAGTTCGGCCGCCGAAAGTGTGTTAGTTTCGTCTCTGGACAAGACCTTCGGCCGCCGAAGGTGCCGCCGAACATGCATGAGTTTCGTCTCTGGAGTGGGGTTTCGGCCGCCGAACCTGCCGCCGAAAGTGCCCTGTCCAGCTTTCTTTTGCATGTTTTATGTGATGGTTTTAGGATCGTTTAGAGGGGTTTTGGGGAGTTGCTTAGAGATGTTCTTGAGTGAGTTTAGTCCCTCATGTGAGTCCACCTGTGTAGGAACGGACCAGAGGAATCAGGGAGGTCAGCAGTGAGTCCAGTGTCAGAACCTGCAGAGTCAGTGCAGAGATAACCAGGTGAGTGGAATTGAACTGAATGTAATGTTTTACTCTGAGAACTGCGTATTTTATCATGCTTCATGCATCATGAATATGCTTAGGGTGAGTGCATTAGTGTACACAAAGATGATGCATTGCATTTATCCTTGTACTTGGCACTGCTCCTTGTACATGGCTTATGTGAGACGGCACGGACTTCGTGAGGATGCATTAGCCCTCAGAGGAAGACCTGGAACAGCCCTACGGGGACCAGGCACAACACAAAGACCTGGAACAGCCCTACGGGGACCAGGCACATGGTACTTAGGTACCCCAGATGAGATAGAGGGATTTTTGATCCGTCCGGCCGAGGTGATGTGCTTATATGTTGCATTCCATGAGAGCATGTTTTATCACCTGTTAGTTTACTATTCTACTCACTGGGCTATAGTAGCTCATCCCTCTCCCCTAACTCCAGCTGTGCAGGTTCAGAGGTCAGAGAGAATGCAGCAGGGTACAGGAAGAGTACAGAGTTTTGTAATAGTTAGTGTGGACATGTAATTGTATAGAGAAAAGGTATATGTATAGTGTATAGCATGGTGCTTGATTTATAAGACTTGTAAACCCTTTGTGGAGTCACATGATCAGTTGATGTATGTTTCTTTATTGTTGTATAGTTATGAGCAAAACCAGGCTTAACATGATGAGGTTGATCCGCCTAGGGCCATGAGGAGCTCTAGTAGGGATTACAGAGAGAGTGCATGCACAGGTTAAGCCTTGGAATGAAGAAAAGTTTTATGTTTTTTCCAGCAATTGTATAATCATATATGGGTTTCACAGGTATACAGACAGGATAGCAGGCTTACTACGGGTCCCGGCGACCTTAAGTCGATCTGGATCCTAGTGCCGGTGGCAGTTCGGTTTCCGGGCTGTTACAAGCTCCTTCGCAGGCCGGGCATAGAACAGAGGGAATTTTGAATCTGTCCGTCTGAGATGGGTGATTTACTTGTGATGTTATGCATTCCATATGAGCATGTTTTATTAACATGTGTTATCTGTTCTACTCACTGGGCTAGTATAGCTCATCCCTCTCCTTTAACCCCAGTCTTGCAGGATCAGAGTCAGAGGGAAGTCAGCAGGGTACAGGAAGAGTAAAGAAGTTTTGTAATAGCATAGTGTGGACATGTAATATTGTATAGTGTAGCATATTGTGCTTGACCCATGTTGTAAATCCTTTTTGTATACATGGTCTATTTATGTTTATCAGTATGTGAAAACCCAGGCTTAACAGAGTATGAGTTGAACCCGTCTAGAGCAAGCTCTAGTAAGGGGTTTTATAGTACAGAGATAGTGCATGCACAGGTTGAGCCTTGGTTCAAAATGTATGATCATGTATGGGATTTTACAGGTACACAGAGAGTATAGCAGGCTTGCTACGGGTCCCGGCGACCTTAAGTCGACCTAGATCCTAGCGCCGGTAGCGGTCTGATTTTCGTGTCGTTACAGATTGGTATCAGAGCCCTAGGTTCATATGGTCGGACCTAGATAGAGAGTGTCGGGCTCATAGAGGTTATAGTAGGTCAAGCACAATAGGAAAGCATGTCCACTAGGATAGGATGTTGAGTCCTGTCTATTTGCTGAGGTGTACTGCCATGAGTTATGCATGTGCATTGTTGTTATGTGATGTTTATATGCTGATGTGTGCTGTTATGTATTGTTTTCCAGAAAGTTAAGATGAGAGAAACTCGTCGATCTGCACGATTGACTGGAGTCCCACTAGTGAATGAGGGTTCAGATGCTCGTCCTCCTGCGTTGCCAAGGGCAAGGTCTCAGAGGTCTAGCAGGGAGGAGACGTCAAGGGACCCTAGAAGGTCTGTTGACGAGAGCAGAAGAGGATCAGATAGAGGAGGAAGGTCAGAGGAAGTGAGGGAGGCTATGGATGTGGATCAGCCAAGAGAGCAAAGCATGGGTATGGGCAGGTCTGAAGAGGATATGGAAGAGTCTCAGGGAGGCGCTCAGGCCTCGGGGTTTGGTTATCCACCCCATTATCCACCCTTTCCACAGGGCCCAGGGTATCCGATGGGGGGTACGTCGGATTACTCTAGCTTTAACCCATATCCTACCTACATGCCTTACATGCCTTATACTCCTTTTTACCCACCATATCACATGTATCCACCCACACCTTTCCATCCCAGTGCAGCATACCCAGAGTCAAGTGCAGCACCTCCTCCACCACCAGAACCAGAACCAGTAGTCCCTGTTGTCCAAGTACCTCAACCTAGCTCAGCTGAGGGACGCAAAGTGAAAATGACAGAGTACTTGAAGTTGGATGCTCCCAAATTCAATACGGGAGATGATCCATTTGAGTACCTCAGAACGGTTAAGATGATAACCGATGAGTTAGGAGCTGATGATAGTAGAGCCATTGAGATGGCAGGGTTCACACTCAAATGTAAGAAGGCTTGAGAGTGGTTCAAGAATTATGTGGACCCCAGGTTGGACAGCATGTCATGGGGAGAGTTCGCCAATGAGTTTGCAGGGTGGGTTTTTCCTGACAGTTCCAGGGAGATGAAAGTTATAGAATTTGAGCAGCTGAGGCAGACTGAAGAGATGAGTGTAGATGAATACACAGATAAGTTCCTGGATCTGCTTCAGTATGTGGGTCAGGCTTATGACACTTGTAATACCCGGCTAGACTCCGGTATCGGAATTCCTACCGTCCGGTGGAATCTCGGGAGTCGGAGACTTCTAGAAGGGTAAAACCATGTTTTTATAAAATGTTTTAATGTAATTTATGTTTTTAAGCAAGAAAGAAAATGAGTTTTTGCTTGAAAATAGCATTGAAGGAAAACTCGGGTTCGGCCGCCGAACCTCAAGTTCGGCCGCTGATAGAGCATATTTTAGTCCATTTTATCATTATGTTCTTGATGTTTATTTACATCTTTTCTGCTTAATTTTGTGGTTTTAATTATGTTTTGCAGATATTAGTTGTAAAGAGACAATCTGGAGAAAATGCTCTTAAAACTGCCAAAAAGTGCCAAATATGGAAAGTGCCAAAAAAGGAAAGTTTCCAAATAAGGAAAGTTTTCAAAAAAGGAAAGTTTCCAAATGAGGAAAGTGCAAAAGCAAAAGCAAACAAGGAAAGCTCAGTCAGAAGATTATTTGAAATTCAAATCGCAGATCTTTCTTTCCTTGTTCAAAGATGTGCACTCACTGCAACAGTCATATCTTCCTATTTAGGCAGCAAGATCTCAAAGAGATGCTCTTCCTCTTCTGCGTTCAACATTCAAATTTCAAAAGAGGCTCCACCTAAAAAGGAATGTATGGACAGCATATCTTCCCCTTTGAAGATCAAAATTCGGGCATCCTTCCTATTCAGAAACAATCTGCGCGCTTTCCTCTTCTGAGAGCCATCTGCGTGCCACCTTCCTTTTCTGCAATAACTTGGGCAACAAGTTGAGTATGGGCAGCACCTTGGGCAGCCTCTACACTAATTAGGAAGCAAGGTCAGCATCTAAACTTATTTAGGAAGCACAATCTGTGCCTCCTTCCCTTTCGGAGACCAAACCGCACGCACCAACTTCCTTCCGCAAAGCATTCGCGCGCAACCTTCCTTCTGAAGCCGAAAAACGTGATTCTTTCCTTTTCAGATACAACTTGGGCAGAAAATACCTCTTGGGCAGTAAGTATGACCTAGGGCAACACTTTTCAACTATAAAAAGCCACATAAGGAGCCTCTACAGGTCCCTTAAGCTCCCCTTGGGAGACACCTACGAAATTCACATCTCTTCTTCTACCTTTTTCTTTTCTTTTATTTTTGGTTTTGTTTCAGCCATGAGAGGCTGAAATATTTTATTCTAGTTGAAGATTAGGTGATACTTTGGTTGTTTTATGGATTGGGAGACTTGATCAAACATTGTTTAACTTTTGGTTGTTCAATATTTATGCAATTTCATGATTGATTTCAATATTGCTTTGTTGTTTAGATCTACGTTGATTCTTGATTGCAAAGTAATAATATGTTAGTTTGGATGATTTAAGTCCGTAATTGCTTAGATTATTCTTACATGAGAACACTTGGGATAAAACCCAAGGAAATTGTATGATCTAGCGTTATCTCCATACGTTTGGGTAGCTAGGATTGGATCTCTCTATTTCTTAATGCAATTGACAATTGTTTTGATGTCTAAGGCCCAAGGACGTTCCTTGGCAATTTGTTAATTAGTAATTAATTAGAGGACGTTCCCTAATTAGTTTAATCATAAGGAGAGATAATGGTGGTGAGAAGCGTCTTCCATCTCCATAACTAATCTATTGAATCAACCCAAAGGAAACTAAGTGTCAATGATCAATCCCAACAATTAAAGTGGATCCAACTCTTCAACTAGATCTTTCTCATTATTTATTTCTCTTTTATTTTGTTATTTGCTTATTTTAATTGCTTTCAGTAGTTTGTTAATCAAATCAATCTCAAACCCCCCATTTTACTTTTACTGCAATTTATTTTTATTCCGCTTTCAGTTTTATCTTGTTTCAGTTTATTTTGCTTTCCGTTTATTTCTCTTTCAATTTTATCTCGTTTTAGTTTTATCTCGTTTTCAGTTTATCTCGTTTTCAATTTTCTTCTTTTTCAGTTTATTTTTGTTTCAGTTTATTTTATTGGTCTTGATAAGGAAAATAGGTAAGTTCTCAATTCCCTGTGGATTCGATCCTTTCACCACTATCTGCAGTTGTAAATTGTTGATAACCAGAAAGGTTATTTTTGACCGGCTTCGACAACCGCGAGTCAAAAATTGGCGCCGTTGCCGGAGAATTGATTTAACTCATTTGTTTTTCTTTCAGGATCAGATCTGAACATTAAAAAAAAAAAGAATTTCACCAAAGGCACAGTCACCATCGCAGATCTGAATCATGGCTGAGGTAAGTACATATGTTCGCTGTTCTCAACTTTCTAAACTAATCTCTGCTGTGAGAATTCTTGTTATAGGCCAAGCTGAACAAGCCCAACCAATACCTCAAGGTTTCAATACTGATCTTTATGAGAAATTAAAGGCTTTGCAACGTTTCCAACACGAAGTGGATCAAATGGCCCAATAAGCACTTGCATTTGAAGGACCCTATGGACAGCCAAGACATGATCCCTACCATAACACATACAATCCACATTGGGGAGACCATCCAAATTATGGCTATGCAAGGGACCAACAAGTACATGCATTTGAAGGATTCTATGAACAGCCAAGACATGATCCATACTATAACACATACAATCCAGGTTGGAGAGACTATCCAGACTTCAGTTATGCAGAGGCTAACAACTACCAGGATTATCAAGGATATCAAGCCCAACCAGAACCTCAAAGTTCCAATCTTGATGAGATTATGAAGACTTTGCAGAGTATCCAACAGCAACAGGATCAATTGAACAACTCATTGAATGCAACCATGTTAAGAAGAGAGGAAGAGCTTCAAGATGTATGGGATGATGATGAAAGTTGGCAAGTACAAGTTGCTGAAAAAACACAGCCAGAAAATTGTTTGCCCAAACAAACTGATCAAACAGAACCTGTTGTTGATTTAGATATCATTGATTATTTGAGCAAAGATAATTTTTATACAAATCATGATGATATACTAAACAATGATCCTTGCAGGGAATAGAGCCAAAAAGAGCCAGAACTGAAAGAAATTAATTGTTACATCCAACAGGTGGACTACGAACACGTACAGAACAAAGGAGCCAATCACACCTCTTCAGATCAATCTTGCACAGTCAGAAGGAACTCCAACTGAACCACCTCAGCTTGGACCGCAGGACAGTCCTGCAACTCTTCTAGTTGCACCTCTTCAGCTTCCATCGCATGAAACTCCTTTCATTCTTCCATTGCAGATCAATCTTGCGCAAGAAGGAGTACCTGAAATCCTCTCAGACGCGTCCTTTCAGCTTCCAACACAAATCAGTCTTCCACCTCAGTTAGGTCCTATGCAGAAGGAGGAAACTGAAACTCCTTTCATCCTTCCAATGCAAACAGTCCATGCCCAGGAGGAACAAATGGTAGTCCAATGGCCCAAACCAAAGGAGCATGCAGATCAATGCCTGCCCAAACCTCCAGATAAGGTAGAATTTGTTTTGCCTGAACTTAATGCCAAATTGCAGCCACCCATGGAGAAATATCAATTGAAGTTGGAAGTGCTCAAAAATGCAAACATAAGGGCTAGAGGCACACCTCATTTGAAAGAGGAGAAGCTAATCATGTTACTTCATGAGTACATGGAAAAAGTAGGATGGGCTATGACCAAATCAAAAAGAGTGCTACACTTTTTGCTCAATACAGTTGGAACTCTCTTCCCTTCTCCAATTACTTGAGCCTTGATCAAGTGGATCGCACTATGCACACCACACCCAGGGGAGTACTCAGTTTCTTTTGCATTTTAATATTTCCTATACATTGAGGACAATGCATGATTTAGGTGTGGGGGTGCATATTTCTGAATTTTTACTTTTTGAGTTTATTTTTGCTTTGATTTTTAGTTTGCTTGCATTAGTTGAAATTTTTTCATTTTTGCTTTCAATAACACACACAAATAGCCACAGTTTTTTTATTTACTTTGTTTCTGTTTTTTTTAGATGCTTTACTCATCATATAGACTATGTTGGATGACCTTTTCTTTCCATGACCCCATTGATGTTATGACTCTTTAAACTTATGTTGAATCAATTGCAGTGAGTTATATTCATGTTTGAGAATTGCCTTTTGAATTGAATCTTTGAGCTTTACATGGTGAAAAATATATTGATGACCCTCAATTGAGAATAAATTAAAAAATTGTGTGAATGAACTTAATGTGACTTGATTTAGCAATTGGTGTTGATTTGCCCAAATTATTGAGAGAAAGAAAATTCAGCAAAGGCAAAGACCTCAAAAGCACAAATCTAAGATTGTTCCAATGGTCAAAAGACTATGAACAGAGCTAGTAGCCACTTGGAAAGGTGACCAACTGAGTAACTGGAGGTGGGTATCACAAATATGTACCTTCACGTAAAAAGGTTGGTGACTTTTTCAAGCAAGATCTAAACTGCAAAAGTCTGAATAAAGTACTTCAAGGTAAGGGCAAGTCACTCTGAAAGCTAGAAAAAGTCTTATCTGAACAAAATGTGTATGTATGGTCTCTCTTGAGGAAAATAAATCCTAGCCATGGTAAGTAAAGGGAAATAAGGAAAGAAGGTGAGTAATCTTCATGCATATATTCTTCACTGCAATGATTCAAAATAGGTGTCTAGAGTAAGAGCTTAAGTGGAAATAAGGATCAAGTAGCAAAGAAAGCTTATTTGACTATGTTTATTTGCTTCAGGACAAGCAAAAGGCTAGGTGTGGGGGTATTTGATAGAGCATATTTTAGTCCATTTTATCATTATGTTCTTGATGTTTATTTACATCTTTTCTGCTTAATTTTGTGGTTTTAATTATGTTTTGCAGATATTAGTTGTAAAGAGACAATCTGGAGAAAATGCTCTTAAAACTGCCAAAAAGTGCCAAATATGGAAAGTGCCAAAAAAAGAAAGTTTCCAAATAAGGAAAGTTTCCAAAAAGGAAAGTTTCCAAATGAGGAAAGTGCAGAAGCAAAAGCAAACAAGGAAAGCTCAGTCAGAAGATTATTTGAAATTCAAATCGCAGATCTTTCTTTCCTTGTTCAAAGATGTGCACTCACTGCAACAGTCATATCTTCCTATTTAGGCAGCAAGATCTCAAAGAGATGTTCTTCCTCTTCTGCGTTCAACATTCAAATTTCAAAAGAGGCTCCACCTAAAAAGGAATATATGGACAGCATATCTTCCCCTTTGAAGATCAAAATTCGTGCATCCTTCCTATTCAGAAACAATCTGCGCGCTTTCCTCTTCTGAGAGCCATCTGCGCGCCACCTTCCTTTTCTGCAACAACTTGGGCAACAAGTTGAGTATGGGCAGCACCTTAGGCAGCCTCTACACTAATTAGGAAGCAAGGTCAGCATCTAAACTTATTTAGGAAGCACAATCTGTGCCTCCTTCCCTTTCGGAGACCAAACCGCACGCACCAACTTCCTTCCGCAAAGCATTCGCGCGCAACCTTCCTTCTGAAGCCGAAAAACGTGATTCTTTCCTTTTCAGACACAACTTGGGCAGAAAATACCTCTTGGGCAGTAAGTATGACCTAGGGCAACACTTTTCAACTATAAAAAGCCACATAAGGAGCCTCTACAGGTCCCTTAAGCTCCCCTTGGGAGACACCTACGAAATTCACATCTCTTCTTCTATCTTTTTCTTTTCTTTTATTTTTGGTTTTGTTTCAGCCATGAGAGGCTGAAATATTTTATTCTAGTTGAAGATTAGGTGATACTTTGGTTGTTTTATGGATTGGGAGACTTGATCAAACATTGTTTAACTTTTGGTTGTTCAATATTTATGCAATTTCATGATTGATTTCAATATTGCTTTGTTGTTTAGATCTACGTTGATTCTTGATTGCAAAGTAATAATATGTTAGTTTGGATGATTTCAGCCCTCCTTTGCATGAATTCTTTGATTGTTTTGAGGTGTTTTAGGGGGTTTTTGGGGGATATTTTTTAGAGTCATGTTCTAGTATGTTTGGTCCCTTATTTGAGTCCACCTGTGTAGGTTCGGACCTAAGGAACCGAGGACCCCAGCAGTGAGTCAGCTGCTTCAGTTCATTGTCAGAGTTAGCCTGAGGTGAGTAGAATAAACCTTATGTTTTAAGTTAATGCAAGTTTTAGCATGAATCATGCATCACGAATGACATGTGATATAATAGGTTGTTGCATTAGAACCCACGAATATGTTGCACTGCATTCTTTGTTGTGGATGTGGGTGAATGCTGTATGATCCAATTAGTCCCTGAGGAAAGACCAGGACCCCATTCTACAGCCTGGCATGGTATGAAAGACCAGGACCCCATTCTATGGCCTGCAACGGTATGGAACGCGAAGACCAGGTGCCCAGATGAGGCCCTGGGGCAATGGTAAGTAATGTTATGATATGACAGGAAGACCAGGACCCCATTCTACGGCCTGGCACGGATATGATGCTGGGACTATTTGGTGACAGGTTCACCCTTGATGTGATTTGTCTGTGATATGATGCATTACATGATGGCATATGTTTTAAATGTTTTAGTACTCTGCTCACTGGGCTCTAGTAGCTCACCCCTTTCCCCTATATCCCCCAGGTTTGTAGGTACGGGCTAGTTCAGGGAGTCAAGAAGAGTAAAGTCTTGTGATTTGTAATAGTTAGATGTGGACATGATGATTTCTAAAATGATGTAAGGTTATGATCAGTTATGTTATGTAATATTGATATTGAGGATTAGAATTGTGCTTGACCATAGTATGTTTGAATAATCCCATGTATATACATGATCTATGTTTTATGATGTTTATGTTCAACCAAGCTTGATGTTTAATGAGATACCCCATTGGAGCATGTGATGAGACTCCAGTGTGTGGTTTATGTTTATGTTTATGTGCATGCACAGGTTGAGCTTGGTAAAAGAAAAGAAAAAGTTCTCATGTTTATGTTTATGTGTGATCATGTATAGGATTTGACAGGTATTCAGGATGTATGTTTGGCTTGCTACGGGTCCCGGCGACCTTATGTCGATCTGGATCCTAGCGCCGGTAGCGGTCCGATTTTCGGGTCGTTACAACACTGACCAGAAGAAGGCAAGGAGATATACCATGAGACTGCATCCCAGGTATTCCTCCTTGATTCTTCCAGCAGAGAAGGAGAGTTTCCACTCTATAGTGGATGCCGCCAGGAAAATGGAGGCGAGTGCCATTATTCAAGGAACAGTGAAACAGTAAGTGGCACAGTCTTCGGGTTCTCAGACCCCAGTGCAGCAGCTTCTGGCAGTAGGAAGGGAGCAAAGTTTAAGGCCAAGAAAGGCAAGTTCTGGAACAAGATCAAATCTAGTCTAGGAATGGGTAGTGGCTCAAGCTCTGGCACAGGCAGTATAGTATGCATGAGATGTGGGAGACCGCACAGAGGAGTTTGTCGGTTGGGATCTGCCGCCTGTTATAAGTGTGGGCAGGAGGGACATTTTTCACGGGAATGTCCTCAGGCGACCTTTATGGCACCATCCCAGCAGATGAGCTCGGGCAGTGTGGCACAGCCAGCAGCTCCAGCCATGCCTCAGAGTAGTGACAGAGGTAAAGGGAGAGGGTTGATGGACCCCGGTGCTTCTCACTCTTTTATTGCTTCGAGAGCCGTGGAGAGATTGGGTCTGATAGTTTCTGAGTTAGAGTGTCCTCTCTGGGTCAGTGGACCCAAATGTGACCCATCAGTGGCAGTGTCAGTCTGTCGCTTCAGTCCAATGTTCATAGAGGGTAGATGCCTTCCAGCTGACCTAGTGGTTCTAGATTTGACGGATTTTGATGTCATTCTAGGGATGGATTGGCTATCTACATATGGAGCTACCTTGGACTGCAGAGACAAGGTAGTCAGTCTTAGAGATCAGGATGGGTCAGAGTGTGTCTTCAGAGGAGACAGGAGGGGGACACCTAGAGGTTTGATCTCAGCCCTTCAGGCTCGTCGTTTGCTTAGGAGGGGTTGTCAGGGGTTTTCTAGCTCATGTGAGAGAGCTAGATAGTCAGGTTAGGGAACCAGCTTCAGTACCAGTAGTCCGAGAGTTTCCAGACGTCTTCCTAGATGAGCTTCCAGGACTACCACATGATAGGGAGATAGAGTTTGCAATAGAATTGCTGCCTGGTACCAGACCTATCTCTATTCCTCCCTACAGGATGGCGCCAGCAGAGTTAAAAGAGCTGAAAGAGCAGCTGCAAGAGTTGGTAGATAAGGGTTTCATCCGCCCTAGTACCTCACCTTGGGGTGCTCCAGTGTTGTTTGTCAGAAAGAAGGACGGATCCCTCAGACTTTGTATCAACTATAGGCAGTTGAACAAGGTCACTACCAAGAATAAGTATCCCCTACCTAGGATCGACGATCTATTTGACCAGCTAGCTGGAGCAGGTTGTTTCTCTAAAATAGATCTGAGGTCCGGGTATCATCAGTTGAGAGTCAGAGAAGCAGATGTGCCAAAGACAGCTTTCAGGACCAGATATGGGCATTATGAGTTCTTAGTAATGCCGTTCGGGTTGACTAACGCCCCTGCAGCATTCATGGATCTCATGAACAGAGTTTTCAGTGAGTATCTGGATCACTTTGTTATTGTCTTCATCGATGATATCTTAGTGTATTCCAGAGATGCAGAGGAGCATGCCCAGCATCTGAGGACAGTTCTGCAGACTCTGAGAGAGCATGGTTTATATGCCAAGTTCTCTAAGAGTGAGTTTTGGTTGAGGAGCATTTCATTCTTGGGGCATGTTGCATCAGCAGAAGGCATTGAGGTAGACCCCAAGAAGATAGAGGCTGTAGCTAACTGGCCCAGACCCACTTCAGTGATAGAGATTAAAAGCTTTCTGGGTTTGGCAGGTTACTACAGGAGGTTCGTTCAGGACTTCTCAAAGATAGCTGCTCCTATGACCAAACTGACTCAGAAGAATCAGAGGTTCGTGTGGTCGGACCAATGTGAAGAGAGCTTTGAGGAGTTAAAGAGAAGATTAACATCAACACCGGTGTTAGCTTTGCCTGTCAGTAATGAGGACTTCACAGTGTTCTGTGATACGTCCAGAGTGGGACTGGGTTGTGTTTTGATGCAGAATGACAGGGTGATTGCCTATGCTTCTAGACAGCTGAAGAAGCATGAGTCAAATTACCCCACCCATGACCTAGAGATGGCAGCAGTTATCTTTGCACTCAAGATGTGGAGGCATTACCTTTATGGGGTTAAATGCGAGATCTTCACAGATCACAAGAGTTTACAGTACATCTTGAGTCAGAAAGAGCTAAATTTGAGGCAGAGAAGGTGGGTAGAACTGCTCAGTGACTATGATTGCAAGATTCAGTATCATCCGGGTAAGGCGAATGTTGTGGCAGACGCCCTAAGCCGGAAATCACTTGGCAGTTTGTCCCACATAGCAACAGAGAGAAGACCAGTGGTGATGGAGTTTTATAAGCTCATCGACGAAGGGCTACAACTTGAGTTATCTGGTACAGGTGCGTTGATAGCACAGATGAGAGTGACCCCAGTGTTTCTGGAGCAGGTGGCTCAGAAACAGCATGAGGACCCTGAGTTAGTTAAAATTGCCAGGACTGTTCAGTCAGGCAACAGTGCAGAGTTCAGATTTGACAACAAAGGAATCCTCTGCCATGGGAATCGACTATGTGTAGCAGATGACATTAGTTTGAAAGGAGACATTATGAGAGAAGCTCATAATGCAAGGTACAGTGTTCACCCTGGAGCCACCAAGATGTATCAAGATCTGAAAAGGGTGTATTGGTGGCCAGCGATGAAGAAAGAAGTGGCAAAGTTTGTGTCCGCCTGTGAGGTTTGCCAGAGGGTGAAACTGGAACATCAGAAGCCGGCTGGAATGCTTAACCCACTATCGATTCCAGAGTGAAAAAGAGAGAACATAGCTATGGATTTTGTAGTGGGCTTACCGGCAGCGCCCAACAGGATAGACTTCATATGGGTGATTGTGGACAGACTCACGAAATTTGCTCATTTCATCCCTGTGAGGAGTACTTATGCTGTGGACAAGTTAGCACAGGTTTATTTGGAGGAGATAGTAAGGTTACATGGAGTCCCAGTGTCTATAGTGTCAGACAGAGGACCTCAGTTCACCTCCAAATTTTGGCAGAGTCTGCAGAGTGCTATGGGTACAAGGTTGGATTTCAGCACTGCTTTCATCCACAGACTGATGGACAGTCAGAGAGGACCATCCATACCATAGAGGATATGCTCAGAATGTGTGTGTTAGACTTTGGCGATTCTTGGAGGCAGCATCTACCTTTGGTGCAGTTTGCCTACAACAACAGCCATCATGCTAGCATAGGGATGGCCCCTTATGAAGCTTTGTATGGGAGGAAGTGCAGATCACCTGTTTGCTACGAAGAAGTAGGAGAGGCGGCTCTTGCAGGGCCGGAGTTAGTTGAGATCACCAGCAGAGTGGTGCCCATGATCAGAGAGAGAATTAGGATTGCTCAGAGCAGACAGAAAAGCTATGCAGATATCCGCAGGAAGCAGTTAGAGTTTCAGGAGGGTGATATGGTATTGCTGAAAGTGTCTCCAATGAAAGGAGTGGTTCGGATTGGAAAAAAGGGTAAGCTAGCCCCACGATACATTGGACCCTTTGAGATCTTGCAGAAGATCGAGAATGTGTCGTACTGCTTCTATGGAACGAATTCACCCGGTTTTCCATGTTTCTATGCTCCGAAAGTTCGTGTCAGATCCGAGTAAGGTTCTTAGTGAGCCTGAGCCTGATGTAGAGATCCTTGGAGATCTCACTTATATAGAGCAGCCCGTACGGATCCTAGACACACGATCAGAAAGCTAAGGAACAAGGAAATTCCAATGGTGAAAGTCCTTTGGAACCACCACAATCTAGAAGAGTGCACCTGGGAGACACGGGAGTCTATGCTCCAGCAATATCCATATCTGTTTTAAGGTTAGTTTCCTCCTTTTTATGTGTTTCATTGTTTGTGGAACATTCGGGGATGAATGTTCTTAAGGGGGGGAGAATGTAATACCCGGCTAGAGTTCGGCATCGAAATTCTACTTTCCGATGGAAGCTCGGATGTCGGAATCCTCTAGAAGGGTAAGATTTATGTTTTTGTAAAGGATTTTCGTATGTTTTAATGTCTTAAGTATAAAAGGAAATGAGTTTTTGAAAGAAAAGAGCCAATGAAGAAATGCAAGGTTCGGCCGCCGAAGGTGAAGTTCGACCGCCGAACATGCATGAGTTTTGGTTTCACGTTAGGCCGCCGAAGGTGGTCTAGCCAGCCACCTATAAAAGGCCCTAGGTCGGTGAATGGATAAGATTTTCTTTCCATTCAAAGACAGAGGTGAGACCATGATCTTCCTTGGGTGATTTTCATGTTTTCTTCAAATCTTGCAAAGTTTTGATGGGTTTTATGTTGTTTTGAAACTTTTGAGCAACTTAACCAAAAGTTTTGAAGTTGGAGACTTTGAGGGAGAGTTTCTCCATATCTCCACGTTGGGATCGTTTATCTTCTTGTTTGTAAGAGGTAAGTGAAGATCCTGAACTTCTTTTCATGTTTTATGAAGGTTTTATGAAGTGTTTGGGTAGAGATGCATGTTTAGGGTAAGTTGAGGTTTGGTTGATTTGTGGTCAAAGCATGCTTATGTGTTTAGTTGTGTTGTTTGTTGGGGTGTTAAGTTAGTTTTGGACCCCTTTGTGCCTATACTTGAGTATATGCATGTTGAGAAATTGTGGTTTGCATGTTTGAATGGAGATTGGGTACGTTTGCATGAAGCAGAACACGTTTCTGCCTTACTGGAGAATCTAGTTTCAGCCGTCGAAAGAAGGTTCGGCCGTCGAACATGCTAAGGAGGTGGTTTCGGCTGCCTAAGCTTGCCCAAGCTTGCCTCCGAAAGTTTGGACTTTCGGCTCTGGAGGAGGGTTTCGGCCGCCGAAGGTGCCTCCGAAGGTTAGGGACTTTCGTCTCTGGAGAGGACTTTCGGCAGCCGAAGTGCCGCCGAAAGTGCTTGAGGTTCGGCTCTGGAAGGGACTTTCGGCCGCCGAACCTGCCGCCGAAAGTGCCCTGTCCAGCCTTCTTTTGCTTGTTTTTCTTGATTCTTTTAGGATATTTTAGGGGGGTTTTGGGGAGTATTCTAGAGTTGTTCTTGAGTTAGTTTGGTCCCTCATTTGAGTCCATCTGTGTAGGAACGGACCAGAGGAACCAAAGAGGTCAGCAGTGAGCACTGCTTCAGAGTCAGCTCAGAGTCAGCCAGAGGTGAGTGGAACTAAACTAAATCTTTTAATATGAGAACTGAATGCTTTTAGCATGTTCCATGCATCATGATATGTAATAGGTTGAGTGCACTAGACTACACTAATGTGACGCATTGCATTATTCTATGCTTGTACGGATCAGACATTGTTTTGGATTCACTAGCCCTCCGAGTAAAGTCCTGAGGAGCCCTGACAGGGCCGGGCACAGAGCACCATAGGGTGCGTAGAGAAGTCCTGAGTAGCTCCTTCGCGGGCCGGGCATAGAACAGAGGGAATTTTGAATCTGTCCGTCTGAGATGGGTGATTTACTTGTGATGTGATGCATTCCATGTGAGCATGTTTTATTAACATGTGTTATCTGTTTTACTCACTGGGCTAGTATAGCTCATCCCTCTCCTTTAACCCCAGTCTTGCAGGATCAGAGTCAGAGGGAAGTCAGCAGGGTACAGGAAGAGTAAAGAAGTTTTGTAATAGCATAGTGTAGACATGTAATATTGTATAGTGTAGCGTATTGTGCTTGACCCATGTTGTAAATCCTTTTTGTATACATGGTCTATTTATGTTTATCAGTATGTGAAAACCCAGGCTTAACAGAGTATGAGTTGAACCCGTCTAGAGCAAGCTCTAGTAAGGGGTTTTATAGTACAGAGATAGTGTATGCACAGATTGAGCCTTGGTTCAAAATGTATGATCATGTATGGGATTTTACAGGTATACAGAGAGTATAGCAGGCTTGCTACGGGTCCCGGCGACTTTAAGTCGACCTGGATCCTAGCGCCGGTAGCGGTCCGATTTTCGTGTTGTTACAATTGGTATTTGGTTGTTTGGGGTTGTGGGGCTGGAGAAAGAGAACTGTTGCCCCTCCTGGACAGAGCTCAGGTCATTGGGGGTGTTAACAAGGTTGTTTTCATTATGATTGGCCATTGTGGATCTCAGTGAGTATTGTGAGAGTGGAACTCCGGCGATGAAAAGATCTCCTTCGTTCCCACAGACGGCGCCAATTGATGATCTGAGATCCAGAAAATAGGGTTTACAAAGCATTTTGTAAGCTTAAAACGAGAGGAGAGTGTTCCTCTCCCTTTTATCCTTTTCCATTGTCTGTCAGTGACGTGTAATGGCCCTACCGCCATTGGACCATCTGTCCCTGCCATCCTGATACGGTTGTACGAGAATATCAGATATTCTGTTTCATACGTAATGGCCATTTAATTCTCCTCTGGCACGCATGCGGATGGTCCCACCAGATGGATTAGGCTGGCCACCTTCCTTCTTCCGGGCTGGGCTGAAAGATGAGATTAAGGCTGAGCTTAGAGGAGGTATGATCATTGGGCCGGAAAGGGCAGGGTCGGCCTGATTGAGAAATCTACATAGGGCCCGGTCTTAAAACTGAGCGGACTGGACCTAACTCACACGAGAGACTTAGAAGCCTTCAGGTTATGGGCTATCATCGTGGACCTGATCTTGGTCCGGGATTGTAATACCCGGCTAGAATCCGGCATCGGGATTTCTACCTTCCGGCGGAATCTCCGTTGGAATCTAGAATTTCTGAAGATGCCAGAGGCTTCTAGAGGGGTAAAATGTGCTTCTAAAATGTTTTTACTGATTTCATGGTTTTAAATGAAAATGAATTGAGTTTTGAAAAGAAAAGACCAAGGAGGCGTTTGCCAGGTTCGGCCGCCGAAAGTGAAGTTCGGCCGCCGAACATGGAAAGGCTTCGGGAGCGCCTTTGGCCTCCGAAAGTCTTGTTTGAACGAGCCAAGGTTCGGCCGCCGAAAGTGAGGTTCGGCCGCCGAACATGCATGAGTTTAGGGGGCACGTTAGGCTGCCGAAGGTCTTCGACCAGGCCACCTATAAAAGGCCCTCAGATCGGAAATGGGCGAGCTTTCTCCCCATTCTCGAGCTCAGGTGAGTTTATGCCTTCCTTTGGTCGTTTTCGTGTTTTCTCTACCCATCTCTCAAGTTTTTCATGATTTCTACCCTTGTGTTTGAAGATTTAAAGCTTAAAAGGAGTTTTGGGAGCTTGGAGCTTTTGGAGCTTGGATTCTCCACACCTCTGAGTTAGGGATCGCACCAACCCTCGATCTCCAAGAGGTTAGTGTAGATCCTTGCTTTTCCTCATGTTTAATGAAGTTTTAAGTAAGTTTTATAGAGTTTGATGGTTAAGTTTGGGTAGAAATGCATGTTTAAGGTTTATGTGGGTTTTATACCCAATGTATGTTATGTGATGTTTGTGTTTAGGAGTTTATGTTAGTTTATGCTCCTTTATGCATGTGGGAGTGAGTATGCATGTTTGGGAGAGAGTATGTGAGGATTTGGGTATATTTGAGTTTGGTTTTTGGCTTGGCAGAATCGGACCTGTCGTCCAGAGGGGACCAGGTTCGGCAGTCGAAAGGAGTTTCGGCCGCCGAACCTGCATGGGAGGCAGTCTTTAGGCTGCCGAATGTGCCCCCGAAGGAGGGACTTTCGTTTTTGTCCAAGGGTTTCGGCCGCCGAACCTGCCGCCGAACCTACCCGAGTTTCGTCTCTGGAGGAGACTTTCGGCCGCCGAAGGTGCCGCCGAAAGTGCCCTGTCCAGCCGTTTCTTGGGTGTTTTCTATGTATGTTTAAGTGATGTTTAGAGGGGTTTTAGGGGGTATGCTTATGAGTTGTTAGAGTGTGTTTGGCACCTCATTCGAGTCCACCTGTGTAGGATCGGACCCGAGGGACCGAGGAGGCCAGTAGTGCTAGCAGGTGCAGAGTCAGTCGGCGTCTGCCAGGAGGTGAGTAGAACTAAACTTAATGTTTTATTTTAAGAAATTCTAATGCCTAAAGCATGAGCATGCATCATGATTATGTATAGTAGGTTGATTGCACTAGTTCACGAATATGTTGCATTGCATTATTTCATGTTGATGCTGAGGTAGGTTTGGACCAAGGCGACTCCAATAGCCCATATCTGTTATTTGAGTCTTGTCTATGTCCTTTGAGAGCCGGACAAGTACATGTAGGAAAGTCCATGTGAGCTCTCTGTGGACCAGACACCAAGTCATGTATGTTACAGGCCTTTGTGAGCTCCTATGGGGGAGCCGGGCACCGACAGAGGGTATTTCTGGGGTCATGTCCGATCCTTGAGAGTAAAGAGGCTAGCAATTCATGAGGACTCTCAGAAAACACTCCGTGGGGAATATTTAGCTGCATGAGCCCCGAGACGGACACAGTGGTGTGATTTACTTGTGTTATGACGCATTCCATGAAAGCATGTAATTAATGAATTGATTTTCCTGTTTCTACTCACTGGGCTTTTTAGCTCACCCCTTTCCCCTAACCCCAGTGTTGCAGGTTTAAGTCAGAGTCCAGAGGCTGCAGGGTAAAGTCAAGGTTCAGAGATGCATGTTGTAATAGCTTAGATTATGTTTATGTTTAGTATGTTAGAGTGGACATGTAATATAAGTGTATGTAACTGATAGTAGAGTTAATGTTTATGGATTAGAGTGTGCTTGACCCTATAGTCTGGATAATCCCTGTTGTTGCATGATTATGTAATGTCTTTAATGATAAGTTGAGAACCAGGCTTGATGTACGTAATGTTGACCCAGCTAGAGCATTTGATGAGGGCTCTAGCATGGGAAAGTTTATGTTCACAGTTATGTTGTAGCATACGGATCAAGCTTGGTGTATGTTCAGATTACAGGTTTTATGTTTAAGTTTTAATCATGTATGGGTTTTGACCAGGTATTAGTATGTATGTTTGGCTTGCTACGGGTCCCGGCGGCCTTAAGCCGATCTGGATCCTAGCGCCGGTGGCGGTTCGGGCCGTTACCATAGGGTACCGGTTTCCGGGCTGTTACAGGGATAGTAAAATCCAACGATTATCAGTATTTACTAGTTTGAGTCTCTTCAACTAAAATAATGTGCGGTAAGCAATATAGAGTTTGACAGACATTCTAAATGCTGGCCTATAATTGATTGCCCATTTAAATGTGTACTCTGTGAAATAGTTACCTCCAAAGAGTGTGAGTGTGTAGAGAATAAAAATTTTTATTAAAATTATCATAGTTTTGATAATAGTTTTATATAATTTAATGATGAGCCGACGTGCATATATGATGGAACATAAATTTTGAGTTAAAATTTCTTCGAAAGCGTGTCCTATAAATTGATCGTTTCGAATTTCACATTAAGCAGAGAGTGTGTAAATAAAAATTATATAAATAAAAAATATTTTTTTGTAACAGTCGAATCCTGTTTTTGAATTTATTTTGTGTTTTCTCTTAAAAAAAATGGTTATCCCAATCAATTGGTTGGCAGTGTAATTGGTGTTATGGTACCCAAGTGAGTTTAATTGCTACCTGTATGCATTGATGATGCGCTTGTGGAGTGTACCTATTCTATATAAGTTTGTTATTAAATTAACGGCCTAATGTGGTAGGTGATAATAATGCTTATTACCCACATGGATCGGTAAGAGTCAATGACCAAAATTTGATTTTATTCCCACTCAAAATATCTATGGACAAAAAAAAAAAAAAAGTACATATATACAGTAATTTATCATTCATATTTCTGTTGGATTATATCTTTAAATTGAAATATCATCTCTTAATTAGGTATAAGACATGGACCCTGTTCAACAATTGTTGCAACCATGAATATAAGTCTAATTAAATTTTTTTATTTTTATGTAAGGGTCAAATAAATTCAATTCAAAAGTTTAGACTAATTAAATCTTTGTATTATTACTCAAGAGTTAAATAAATATTCATCTAATATAATGTTATTTTTTAATAATAAAAATATTTTTTATATGATAAAACTTCAATTTATAATTTTAAAAATTATTTATTATATCTATATATTTTTTAAAATTTTTATGATAGTTAAATACTAAATTTTTTATGTTTCAAGTTATAAAAAAATAATATTTTATTATTAAAAAAATAATATCTTATTCTTAAAAAATAATATCATATTAAATTATAACGTATTTAAAGTATAGAGATTTAATCGATACAAAATCTTGAATTAAAATTATTTAGTCCTTAAATAAAAGTACAGGAACTTAATTGAATTTATTTCCATTAGCTAGTAGTGAATACTTATTCAAGTAGTAATTAATTAAACATTACAACAAGCTGGTTTTTTAAAATTTACTCCCTTCACCACTAAATGCTAATATTTTAACTCAGTAAAAAATCTTTCTATAATCTTTGTCCATCATGTAATAAAGAAATTGTTTTTTAATAATTTTTTAATTATATCTATTTTAAATATATTAAATTTATAAAATAATAAGAAATATTTAAACACATAATTAAAAAAATAACAATTAATGAAATATTTTAAAAATAAAATAAAATTAAATATAATTATAATAATAAATTTATATATTATTATAATATAAAAAAACAACAAATCATAAAACAGAAAAATATTTTCAAAATTATTACCAATCAGCTATACCCATTATTTTGGGTGAGTGCTTCAATATATATAAGGATGTTAGTCATAAGTCCACCATTAACATGCTAGAAATTATTTAAATCAAATTGATAATAAGGATGTTTACGGAAAAAAAAAAGAGAGAGAGAAAGATGGGTAAATTTAAAAGATTTTATGTCCAAAGAGATGATTGAAAGAAAAAGACATGAAGGGCTTAGCAAGCAATTTTTAGCCTAATTTTTCTTGGTAACCCAACGTTCACATTGTCTGGAGGTGGCACCCAATTGATTGTGGAAACAGCAAATTGGATATAAATTGTATCCCTTGTACTTATGCCTGCTTAGTAATTTATGGCTGCAAATCAACAACTTTAGGCAGCATGTGCTTGAATGTTTCCATGTTACATATGAGAACTTACGATTATTACACACAAATGGACAGGAGCGGTCCAAAGCTAGAACAAATGCAGATTCCTGCATTCAGAATGATTATTTTAGTTGTAAAATCTATATATACATATTTTTTGATAGAATGTAAATCTATATATTCATAGAGAGAAAAAAAACACTACTATTACGAGAAGAACGAGTTGCAATCCTTTTGGTAACTCACTAACCACTAATCCCAACAAGTCCACCAAAAATCTAACTATTAGCATTGAGCTTATCAACCATCCTCCAATGCTTCTATCACATATATTAAATTTTAAATATAAATATAAGTAAAATCAATGCAAATGCCAAATAAATAATTTTATTATCTAAAATTTTAAATTTAATATATAAATATGAAAATTTATAAACTTTAAACTTAAAATAAGTTTTTTTTTTTTTTTTTTTTCAATCAAGTCATGATTCGATCCTGTAGAAATATATTTAAAATTTAAGTCGCATAATAACAAGATTTGAACTTGACCTATTACACTACAGCACAAACACTTGGAAACAAAAAGGAAAAGAAATTTCAGTATAGGAAAGTAAAACTGCTACAAGCAAGAAGAGCCAAGACAAATGATTTAACCGTGATAGAACTTGGCACCTTGCCCTTGTCTTTCCTTAGGAAAAGGCCTTGGTACAAAGGCAAGTTGATGAGAACCAAAGCACCACAAAGAAGAATTTGCAGAGGCATTTCCTCAAAAAGCTTAAAGACGTTGGCATCCATAATCACTTTCATTACCATTCCTGCAAAGCAGAAAAAGTTAAGCATAGCTAGTGTAGCTATGATGGTGAACATTGGAGTGGAAGCTCCAAAGTCCATTATCTCTTTCTCATATCGTTGAGATGCATCTTCATCAGTAACTTTGGGAGTGATTAAAAATGTTACATTAGTAAATGCTAATGTCTTTAAAATGGCATCAATGAATGCAAAAAGGTAGGAGCTTGTTCTTTTATATAGCCATATTCGTTGTTCATTCCACCAGCCAAGGATTGTGCCCCCACAACAAAGGAATTCAATAAGGCTATAAATGTACTTTGCAGATATCACACAAGCAAATGGCATAAACCATGGATCTGAGACCTGAACATCAAAACAAAGTATGGCAATAAGATGTAAATCTTTTTCACAAAATTGACACCAAGAAGAAAAGGGGGGCAGGGGCGGGGGTTGGGTGAGAGCAAGATGGTGTACCTGTGGATACAAGGATATGCCTTTCAAAAGACAAAGTGAAGGAATGATGGAGTAATACAGGGTTGCCAAGCAGTTAACAGACCAGCTATTATAGCAAATATATCCCAGTTGTAGGCCAAGGCTAATCTTTGCCTGCACAAACCTTTCAAGGCTATGCTTAGATAGTAAAATCTGAAGATGACCTTCAGACCATCTCTTGTGTTGCACTAGTGCTTGAGCCAAAGTGGTTGGTGCAACACCTAAGAATGCCTTCTTTTCAGGGTTGAAATAGACTGATTTCCACCCTTTGCATTGGATTGACAACCCTGTAACTACATCTTCCACTGCACACCCATATTTAAGTCCCATCTGCAATCAAACATCTAGTTATAATAAAATGAAGTTCGTTTTTCCTAAGTTCAAAGGAGAAGTTAAAAATAGAGAGCTTGGAAACCACCTCGTTTCCCCATTCAGTGTTCTGCTCGTAAGTACAGCTTGCAAGAGGCTTTGTTTCTTCCTCTAATTCTTGTATACTCTTTCTTCCCTTATTATCGTCGTCTATCTTCCATTGAAACTTACAACCTTTAGTAAATTTTCTTCCACAAAGTACATCTCTCCTGTGAAAGCAGCAAGTTCCAATGTACAAAGGACCTCCGAGACCATCCATACCATGAAGTTCCACCTTCATTAATGCGACCATTTCATAAAATGCATCATCAAACTAACATGACAACATGGTAAGAATATTGAGATAAATGAGTCAAATACACTTACATTGTAAGGTACTAGCAATGAACCACCATAGGTATCATTCTTGGTCGTATTTTCAAATGCCTGTGGGAACTGCACAAAAGCAATGTCATGGCTTTTCTCTATATCCATGAAGAAGCAGAGTGCATCCCAGATGCAAAGCGAGTTGTTTGAGTACATATCACAGTCTAGTGTCAGAATAATTTGTCCATTACTGATGTTTGATGACACTCTTATCTAAACAAACAGACCAGAAAAGCAAGCGTCGGTATACTGAGCAATCAATGGCATGATAAGCCATGAGAATTCAAAGAACTAAGTTTGGTTTTACAGGAGAACTAACCAATGCATTCATGGCACCAGCTTTGAAATGATGGGGATGTTGAGGTCTCTTCTCTCTAGCAAGGTATACTAAAGTAGGCAACGCACACCCATCAACGTCTGTGGCATTTGGATCCTTTCCATCAATCAAAATCTGAAAAACAAGATGGAAATACATTTATCAAACAGGTTGAACACAATAACAAGAAATCAAAATTACTTATAAATACAGAGTAGATATTAGATGCTTTACTTGAATGATGGTGTCATGATCATGCCGTGAAGAGTATGAATCCCACTGTGAAAATCCTCTATGTTTCAAGTATGCTTCTTCCGGGATTCGGCCTAACTTGGTTGCAGTTTCAATTCGGTCTTCCATTTCTTCGTATAATTTCTTCATCAATCATATATAGCAATGTAAATGGTGAATAAAAAGAGAATAAGATAAAGTGAAAAACAAATATCAAATTTTATTAAAAACACAAAGTAATATACAAGTTTTTTTTTTTTAAATTTTTTTCTATTTTTTAACAATTATTTACAGAAAACTCTACTCTTTCTCATTTTAAGGCTACAACACATCCTTTTTGTAAATAAAGAAAAGCGTTCACAAAATTAACAATCCCGGTCAAGTACACTGAATCAACTCGGACTCAAAAGTTTAGCACTAACAGCCGAACCGAGAAAGTAGAAGAGCTCAAGCCCACAAATGGTCCAAATGACTGGACCAAAAGACCTGAAAGGTTTAAGTCCACCAAAAGGTCCAGTTCCATTGGCCGGGCCGAAGGAGTAGCAGTCCCACGAGGGGTCTAGTCCTAATAAATGGACCCTTAAGACTTCTCCGGTAAATAAGCCCTATCACTCTATCATACTTCTTTATTTTAATTATTTTATTTTAATTTTAGAAATTAATATTAATTTGTTTATCATTGATTGTACCATTGAAATCTAACCATTTTTAATATTTAAATAATGTATAACTGTTATAAGCAATAAGATTATAGAAACGGTTAAATTCAATATAATTTTACATTTATGATGATTAGTGCATCTAAATAAATTTGAAAAGTATCATATTTTAATTCTTCAATTTCATAAATTTTATATTAATTAAGTAATAATTCTTAATCATATAGTCACATCAATTATAATTAGATTTAATGTTTTTTTAATAATAATTTATAAATAAATTTAGATTAAAAAGAGAAAATTTAATATTTTTAATTTTCTAATATAATTTAATTTGACATTTTAATTTTTTTATATGAGATCTATTTTACTTATTTATTTAAATACATCTAATAATTTCTTTTTAAAAAATTTAATTTTGATATTTGATATATTATTTCATGGTAAATTATTTAATAAATTTGGTTCACGTGCTGACACTTTCACTCGAATTCATTTAGAGTATGCTCAGTAACACCATAAAATTTTTTATTTTTTAAAAATTAAAAATAATTTTTTAACTTTTGTTGTTTACTTTTTTTAAAAACTATTTTATAAAAATTATTTGTATAAAAATAAGTTTATAAATTTTTATATAAATAGTTACACATAAAAATAATTAATAAATTATTTTTATAAAGTATATTATATTATAATAAAAAAATTACTATTTAATTCACTCATTTATTAATTTATTAATTTTAAAAAATATATTTAAATGTCTTTTAAAACATGCACTAATTAGTTATTTTATTAATTTTATCCTTTAAATATTATAGAATAAAAAATTACTATTTACTATTTATAATATAAAAAAATTCACTAATTAATTTAATTAATATTAAACAATATATTAAAGTGTTTTTAATTTTTTAATAAATTTATTAATTAACAGAAAAAGTTTAAAATGATCTCAATATTCAGAACTAATCAGTTGGTATTAGAGCTAAATAGGATAAACACTTAATAATAAAAATTAATGAAAATATTAATTAATATATTTTTTAAATATATTTTTCACAATTTAAAACTCATTAATGAGTTTTTCCGTATTATAAAAATTAAATATTTATTTTTTTTATAAAAAAGTCTAAATTGCATTTAATATAAAGATAATTAATAGACATTGTAACGAATTTTCTATTATATAGAGACTAAATAGTAAAATATTTAACAAGTAAAATTAATTGGAGAACTAAATAGTATATTTTTTAAAAAAAATTTAATATATTTTTTAAAATTAAGAAATTAATAATGAGTCTCTCTATATTATAAAAATTAAATAGTAAATTTTTTATCTTTATAAAATAAAAATATATTTTATAAATTAATTAAATAAATATGTGTTAAAAATATAAATTTAATTGATTGAGATAAAACACAACACTAATGTTCAAACAAATTAAGTGGCTTTTATCAAATAAAAAATAAAAACAGAAAACTACAATTCACCTTTACTTTTTTTCACTTGAATCATGTTGGTTGGTCCATTCTTTATTAGCAAGAGCATATGCAAAAAAAAAAAAAAAGTATTAAATTGCCTTATTTTATAGTAAATTAATACAATATAAGAAAAATATTCATAAAAATTCTAAATTTTATATTTTTTTATAATTCTATAATTTTTA
Organism: Manihot esculenta; assembly: GCF_001659605.2. Taxonomy (NCBI): domain Eukaryota; kingdom Viridiplantae; phylum Streptophyta; class Magnoliopsida; order Malpighiales; family Euphorbiaceae; genus Manihot; species Manihot esculenta. The sequence continues at coordinate 20,016,340 of NC_035163.2, forward strand.
ATTTTACCTTTAAATGATACTTTTATAATTGTACACTTCATTCATATTTCTGTTAAAAATTAATTATAATTCTACTCTTTATTTATATTTTTGTTAAAAATTAAAGCAGAAAATTAATCTATTATAAGAAAATTTTTAAATTAATAAATAAAAACTATAAATAGAGTTGTCCCATCCATTTAAATTTCTATTACATACCTTTACCACCGTACTTAAAAGTTTAATCGCAAGACAAAAAAATATTTTATTTATTTTTATATTTAAATATTATTTTAATTAAAATTTTTTATATTAAAATGAGTTTTTCTGTTAATTTTTAATGAAAATATGAAGAGGGCATATAATTATAAAAATATCTTTAATATAAGATATTTTTATTAAAAAAATAAAAAATATAATTATGAAAATACAAAATTTAAGATTTTTATGAATATTATCCTATGGTATATAATTGTGAGTAGTATATTAGTTCATTCTTTGATTAAAGTATGTAATGTTGTTATATCTAATATATATAGTTTTGGATTTTTTATTTAATATTCTGGATTTTATATTGAATTAGGATGGCCTATTAATAATTTTCACCCAATTATATATTAAATTTTTTAAGTAATTACAATTTCAAAAAAAATATCTTAAATTTATTTATAAAAGCATAATTATATATGGGCATATTTTAATATGCACTTTAAATTTTTAGAAATTAAATAGTTATAATTTATAAATTTTAAATGTTAAAATATTTATAATTTTACAGAGATCAAATATTAAAAATTAATAATAAAAAAATAAAAGCAAAATTATATATTTATCAAGACATCAATCATGATTATATCGGAATCAACCCCAAATCACCTTATTTTTCTTCTTTAGACTTATTCATCATCAATAAAAAGTAAATACCCAACTGATTTAATTCAACGCTATAGAAATATATCACTCACCCAATAGATTTAAATTAAAGTTCTAACTTCCCATATCTCTCTACTCAAACTATAACTAAATAAATATTCAAATTTCTATTTTATTTGAATTCAATATAATTAATAAAATACAAATGAATTATCTACCAAAATAAAAATAATTCTATTTATTATTAATTTTGATCTAAATTTTCAGAAAATGATAAAGTTATTATCTAAATTCACTAAGAATTTACTATTACTCTTAATTTTTTTTTCGCCTAGGTTAGATGTATCATGAATTAGGATCACCTATTGAATACAGACAGCAAACATATTTATGTCATAAAATTTTGTGGCACACCGATCTAGACAAGAAAATCTCTTACCTTAATATCAGCCAAGTTTCTGGTATCACCATGATGATTTGATTTGGATAATGAAGCAAAATAAGCTGCAGGTGATCTGTGTTCCACTTTGAACTTCTTACAGTATGGTATCCAATGTCTTGCAAACTTAGATGCCTCCAACAGAGCATAAAACGTAAGCTTTGATCCACCGTCATCAGAAAGATAAACACTCAACTTTTTTGCAGGATAATCATAGGCCATAACCGATAATACAGTGTTCATCACCATTATCGGTGGCTCTACGGTGGAATCCGCCGTGCAAACAAATATATCAACTCCCGGCAAATCCTCCTCGCCATACCTTTGAGAGAGCCTGTCTTTGAAGATGCATCTGTAGACTCGGTTCCACCTGAGAGCTTGAGTGAGGACCCAGTAAAAACCGAACCATAACTCAGCTCCGAGCAACCCGATCCAAACCCATCTCCCATCTTCTCCTCGTTTCGGTATGTTGCCAACTCTGTAAGCCCATATGAAGCAAATACCTGTAAACAAAGTTCCTGCAAAGAGCCTGTACAAGACTCTTCCCTTGGCTCTCTTTGTCTCAAACAAAGGCATATACTTGTCACTTCCCATCTCTCTGATTCTCACATACACTGAAGCCCAAGTTGTGCAGATTGTTTATATGGACAAATATACTTCCACCACTTGTATTTCTTTAATTAAAAAATGACTAGTCACTGCATTATTGATGACTACAGTCTGAATGAACCATCAAATATAATCAATATCCACTCTTTTATTAAACAAGTTGGACCCACAATTGACAAGTTTATTAACTCTTTTGACTTCTCTTCCTTAAACCTAGTCATTGTCTGCTCCAAGCAATCCAATCCAAACCCATCTCCCATTTTCTCCTATTGTCTTAGCGTATTACCAACTCTATAAGCATTCCCAAATAAAATAAGTTAGACATATGCAATAACAAATAGTGACGTATTATTAGACCTGTAGCAAAAGAAGGCTGTTTATTTTTTCATTTCGCTCGATGAATGTAGCGACAGATTTGAAATTGTATCCCAAATTTCTCTCTCACACAAAATATTTTCACTTATGCCGCCTTCTCACATCTGCCCACTATTTCAAGTTTCAACCTTTCCCCTCTAGAATCTCCGTCCTGCCATTAGGTTCCTTCGTCGGTGCTCCTCTCCTCGACTGGAAGCCCTCGTTTTTGGCAACCTTTGTCTTCATCACCAGCACCTTGCAAACTAATCATACAGACACACTCTTCTTCCTTCTCAACTCCATAGATATTTTCGCCATTTCACTATCTAAATCTAAAAGTATTGCAAAATGTCCCATCTTTAACTTTTGGTTATAATTATGATAAATTAAAAAAATTTGATTTTATAATCGTGATAAATTTAAATCGCATAAAATATGATTTGAACTTGATTTATTACATTAATGCTTAAATCGCATAAAATATGATTTGAACTTAGACATGTTACGTTAATCCTTAAAGAAAAAGGAAAAGAAATTTCAGCATAAGAATGTGAGACTGGTACAAGCAAGAAGGGTCAATACAAATGATTTAACCATGATAGAACTTGGCACCTTGCCCTTGTCTTTCCTTAGGAAAAGGCCTTGGTACAAAGGCAAGTTGATGAGAACCAAAGCACCACAAACAAGAATTTGCAGAGGCATTTCCTTAAAAAGCCTAAAGATGTGGTCATCCATGACCACTTTCTTCACCACTCCTGCAAAGCAGAACAAGTTGAGCATTGCTAGTGTAGCTAAGATGGTGAACATTGGAGAGGTAGCTCCGAAGTCCATTATCTCTTTCTCGTATCGTTGCGATGCATCTTCGTCAGCAACTTTGGGAGTGATTAAAAAAGTTAAATTAATAAATGCTAATGTCTTTAAAATGGTATCAAGGAATGCAAAAAGGTAGGAGGTTGTTCTTTTATATAGCCATATTCGTTGTCCATTCCACCAGCCAACGGTTGTGCCCCCAGCATAAAGGAATTCAATAAGGCTATAAATGTACTTTGCAGATATCACATAAGCAAATGACGTAAACCATGGATCTGAGACCTGAAATCATCAAAACACAGTGTAGTAATAAGAAGTAAACCCTTTTAATGACACCAAGAAAAAGAGGAGGGGAGCAAGAAGATGTATCTGTGGATACAAGGATATGCCTTTCAAAAGACAAAGTGAAGGAACGATGGAATAATACAGGGTTGCCAAGCAGTTAACAGACCAGAGATTATAGCAAAAATATCCCAGTTGTAGGCCAAGGCTAATCTTTGCCTGCACAAACCTTTCAAGGCTATGCTTAGAGAGTAAAATCTGGAGATTACCTTCAGACCATCTTTTGTCTTGCACTAGTGCTTGAGCCAAAGTGATTGGTGCAACACCTAAGAATGCCTTCTTTTCAGGGTTGAAATAGACTGATTTCCACCCTTTGCATTGGATTGACAACCCTGTAACTACATCTTCCACTAGACAGCCATATTTAAGTCCCATCTGCAATCAAACATCTAGTCATAATAAAATGAAGTCTGTTTTTTCTTAAGTTCAAAGGAGAAGTTTGAACTTAAAAATAGGGAGCTTGGAAACCACCTCCTTTCCCCATTCAGTGTTCTGCTCGTAAGTACAGCTTGCAAGAAGCTTTGTTTCTTCTTCTAATTCTTGTATACTCTTTTTTTCTCTTATTATCGACATCTATCTTCCATTGAAAATTACAGCCTTTAATAAATTTTCTTCCACAAAGTACATCTCTCCTGTGAAAGCAGCAAGTTCCAAGGTATAAAGGACCTCCGAGACCATCCATGCCATGAAGTTCCACCTTCATTGTGACCATTTGATAAAATGCATTATCAAACTAACATGATAACTTGGTAAAAACATTGAGATAAATGAGCCAAATACACTTACATTGTAAGGTACAGGGAATGAACCACTGTAGATATCATTCTTGGTCGTATTTTCAAATGCAAGTGGGAACTGCACAAACGCAATGTCATGGCTCTTCTCTGTATCCATGAAGAAGCAGAGTGCATCCCAGATGCAAAGTGAGTTGTTTGAGTACATATCACAGTCTAGAGTCAGAATAAGTTGTCCATTGCTGATGTTTGATGACACTCTTAACTAAACAAACAGACCAGAAAAGCAATTGAGCAATCAATGGCATGATAAGCCATGAGAATTCAAAGAACTAAGTTTGGTTTTACAGGAGAACTAACCAATGCATTCATGGCACCAGCTTTGAAATGATGAGGATGTTGAGGTCTCTTCTCTCTAGCAAGGTAAACTAAAGTAGGCAACGCACACCCATCAACGTCTGTGGCATTTGGATCCTTTCCATCAATCAAAATCTCAAAAACAAGATGGAAATACATTTATCAAACAGGTTGAACACAATAACAAGAAATCAAAATTACTTATAAATACAGAGTAGATATTAGATGCTTTACTTGAATGATGGTGTCATGATCATGCCGTGAAGAGTATGAATCCCACTGTGAAAATCCTCTATGTTTCAAGTATGCTTCTTCCGGGATTCGGCCTAACTTGGTTGCAGTTTCAATTCGGTCTTCCATTTCTTCGTATAATTTCTTCATCAATCATATATAGCAATGTAAATGGTGAAATAAAAAAACTAAGTCTCGTGACAAGTGGATTCAGAACAGAAAATAGATATCTAAATTAAAACTAAAATTCAAAAACAGAAAATAAATATTTAAAATCAGTACAAAAGCAGCAGAATACAAATTAGAAAGTTTTTGTAAAATATTAGCCACAAAACAAGAGTACAAACAGCTTAGATATTGAAATAAACAAAGGAATATGAGGTTATCACAAAGATGAAAAGAAAAATAAATATCAAATTTCATTAAAAACACAGAAAATCTCTTACCTTAGTAGCAGCTAACTGTGTGGTATCACCATGATGATTTGAATTAGATGATGAAGCAAAATAAGCTGCAGGTGATCTGGGTTCCACTTTGAACTTCTTACAATGTGGTATCCAATGTCTTGCAAACTTAGATGCCTCCAACAGAGCATAAAACGTAAGCTTTGATCCACCGTCATCAGAAAGATAAACACTCAACTTTTTTGCAGGATAATCATATGCCATAACCGATAACACAGTGTTCATCACCATTATCGGTGGCTCTACGGTGGAATCCGCCGTGCAAACAAATATATCAATCCCTGGCAAGTCCTCCTCACCATACCTTTGAGAGAGCCGGTCTTTGAAGATGCATCTGTAGACTCGGTTCCACCTGAGAGCTTGAGTGAGGACCCAGTAAAAACCGAACCATAACTCAGCTCCAAGCAATCCGATCCAAACCCATCTCCCATCTTCTCCTTGTTTTGGTATGTTGCCAACTCTGTAAGCCCATATGAAGCAAATACCTGTAAACAAAGTTCCTGCAAAGAGCCTATACAAGACTCTTCCCTTGGCTCTCTTTGTCTCAAACAAGGGCATGTACTTGTCACTTCCCATCTTTCTGATTCTCACATTGAAGTGAAGCCTAGTTATGCAGATTTCTATATGGACAAATATACTTCCACCACATGATCTCCCATCTTCTCCTATTGTCTTAGTGTATTACCAACTCTATAAATCCATATAAAGCAGATACCCACAAACAAAACAGACGGTCCCTCCAAATATTTTATTATATAAATATATACATGGACCACATCCAAATATTTTATTAAATGTTGTGTTTTTCTAATAGAAAATAAATTTTCATTTTTTAGAAATTTTTTTTGTATTTATTTTCTAGAGTAAATAAGTGACAACGTGGAAATGTGTTCGCCTATAATAATAAAAAACCAATTTTCAATTTAAAAAAATAAAAAATATTCATGAATTTGTAATTAAAAAAATAAATTGTTTAAAGATATATTTAAAAAAAATTGTTTTACTTTTAAAAATTTTCAGCTTATATTATTCATTTTAATTTTATAATAATATTATTAGTCTTAGGGAAATATATTATTTAGTTCTAATACTATGGAACACTCATTTTTCAATTTTTAAAATATATTAAAATATGTTTGATGTTTAAAAAATATAATAATTAATCATTTTATTAATTTTAATTATTAAATATTTTAATATTTAATATTTATAATTTAAAAAATTTATTAATTGATCTATCATTCTTATAAAAAAATATATTAATTTATTTATATATTAAGATTTTTTAAAATTTTTTTATAATATTTAACAAATAAAATTAATTAACAATTTTCTAAAACGTCAAGTGACGTTTTCTATTAGAAAAACATATGAAAAAGAAAGGAGCAAGATGTGACGGTAATTGAAACCTCTATTTCATGTTAATTTTTCTTTTATAATAATAAATTTTTTAATTCATAATTAGCAGAAAAGTTTTTCTTTTAAATTTTTAAAATTTTTTAAATCATAATTATGACTGTAAATCATAATTAGCTGCTCAAAACCAAACATAACACAGTAAAGAAAAACATAATAATAAAACTCTTCTGGATGATCTGAGATCCAGAAAAAAAAAAAGGTTTACAATAGTTGGGTAAGCTTATCTCGAGAGGAGATGGCTCCTTTCTTTTTATTCTTTTCTTTTGTCGGCTAGTAAGGTTTAACGGCTCTGCCACTATTGGACCACCTGTCTCTGTCATACGGATACGTACATACTAAAATGTCATACGTTTGCTCCATGTTAAACGGCCATTTAATTCCCCCTTGACACTCGTGTAACAGATCTGCTGGATGGATGGGCCGACTGTCCTTCTTCCTTCTGGGCTTCAGAACCGGGCTAGATGTTGGGAGACTAAAGCCCATGGGGGCCTGACCTCATGATCGTGTGGTCTAGGCTGGCTTATTGAAGATGCCTTTTGACCCTCAGATCAGAGTTGTCATCTTGGGCTAGGCCTTATACCGGGATGGTGAAGCCCAACAATCATCAATTGCCCCTTTACCTTCTCATCAGTTATTTTATGAATGATAAGGGGGTAAATATCGATGATCATTATGACCGCGTGGCCCGAAGACAGTTTCCCTTAAAACGTTTCTTCTTTACTTTACTGTTTCAAAATTCGAATTTTCTCAGTCTTCCCAAAACTCTTGTTCTTCTCTGCTCTCGGCGTGTATCGCTATCTCTGTTCTCCTGTTCCCACCGTTTTCAAGGTACGCTTTTCATTCCTCCATGGATAGCCCAAAACTCCCTAATGTCATGAACCAAGAGTCTAGTATTACTCCTTCCACTTTGAAAAATTTTTTCTCCCGGGAGTATTTGGATACTCCTCTCTTCCACATCCGAGCTCCCTATCGTAACAGAGGATCGTTCTTCCCAATCCTCCTCCTTCTGGTCTAATCGATCCCCAGAGAGACCGCAGCTTGGTCTTCTTTGTCAAATAACGAGAGTATGGTTTAACTTTTCCCTTCTCCCCTTTTTTCATTGAGGTCTTTCGGTATTTCGGGATAACCCCCCGGATGTTGGCTCCTAATTCCATTTTATTCATGTGTTCTTTTGAATCTGTTTGCTTGAGTTGGGGGTTCACGCCTACAACGCGTATGTTTGTTACCTTTTTTCGTCTAGTGAAGGCAAGTCAGGTCTTTTACTATTTTACCCCTCGCGGAGGTCTGTCCATATTTTCGGGTCATAAGGACTCAATAAAAGGCTGGGTAGAGGGGTTTGTTGTGATAGAGCTGAAGAAGGAGTCCGAGTTGTCCTGGGAGGTGGAGCTCTCCTAGGAGGATGTCCCTCTAGGCTGCAACGATTTGCCTCAGTTAAGCCTTTCTGAGCAGGTCGGGTATATTTGACTGACTTCTGTTGAGAAGAAGTATGATGTCGAAAAGTGCATGTTTGTGTCCAGTCTTCAGGACTGCAGGGAAGCGGGTATTTCGCTTTGTTTAATAGCTTTGTTTCTCCTTTCTTGATTTTCCTAGAAAGCTTTCCTAATTTGTTTCTGTTTTGAGTCTCTGCAGCTTCTCAAGCGCTTATGGATAAGATCAAGCCTCCCAAGAATTTTACTCTATCTCAGGAGAGTATGAACGCAGCCCTGGATGCCTTCCGAGCTGGGCGTTCCACGTCTGAAGCTACTCAGGAAGTGGCCCAAGTCATCTCTTCCAGGTCGGCAGGTCGATCTATTGCCCCAGTCCTGGCTCCCTCTCGAGCTTCTAAGCCGAGCTCCCGAGGTGTTAGGGCCTCCAAGCCTTCCAGTCGCAACAGGTCTATCTCTCTCCCTCAATCTTCCCAGGCCTCCGAATCCCAACGCGCCTCTATTGCGAGGACAGAGGTCATGCCTAAGGTGACTGATGAGCCAGTCGAGGATCGGGGGCTTGAAAGAGCTGACGCGGTTCCATTTTTTGGGGATGCCTGTAACGACCCAAAAATCGGTCCGCTACCGGCGCTAGGATCCAGATCGGCTTAAGGCCGCCAGGACCCGTAGCAAGCCAAACATTCATCCTGTGAACCTGTTTAATCTCATACATGATCAACAACATACATAAAATTTTGAACTTCTCCTTACATTCACTCATTCTTTCATTCATTCACCAAACTCAACCTGTGCAAGCACTATACATAACATAATCATAAACATTGACCCCTCTTAGGAGTCTCATCAATGCCCCAATGGGGTGATATAACATGTATTGAGTTTGGTTACATAAGCATCATTAAAATCATGTACTCAAAGGGATTAACAACATACTAGGGTCAAGCACAATTCTATCCTCAATAACACCATTACATTACTGTACTAAACATAACACATTAACATTTATCATGTCCACTCTAGCTATTACATGACCATAACTTCATTACTCTTGCTGACCTCCTGGTCTATCCTGTACCTGCAAACCTGGGATTAAGGGAGAGGGGTGAGCTACTAGAGCCCAGTGAGCAGAATAATAAAATATTGTATTTAAAATATATGATATCATGGAATGCATCACAGCACAAACATTTCACATCAAGGATGAACTTGTCACCACTTAGCCCTCCATACAGTCTAATCATGCCAGGGGCATAGTGCAGGCACACCTGGACTTCCATAGCATAACATTCATATCCAATCATGCCGGGGGCGTAGTGCAGGCTCACCCGGACTTCCATAGTCTGTCATATCATACCATATAAGGGCTAATGGATCATCCAACATTCATCCACATCAACAACATAATATGCAATGCAACATATTCATGAATTCTAATGCAAGCACCCTAATATATCTCATGGCATTCATGATGCGTGAATCATGCTAAAGCGTTCATTATTTACTTTGAAAACATAGAGAGTTATTCCACTCACCTCTGGCTAGCTCTGACAAGACTCGAAAGCAGCTATCTCACTGCTGGGGTCCTCGGTTCCTCGGGTCCGAACCTACACAGGTGGACTCAAATGAGGGACCTAACATACATGAATTTTACTCTAAAAATACTCCCCAAAAACCCCCTAAAACACCTCAAAACAACCATAAAAAACATGCAAAGGAAGGCTGAACAGGGCACTTTCGGCGGCAGGTTCGGCGGCCGAAAGTCCCTCCAGAGCCGAAAGTCATGCAAGTTCGGCGGCACCTTCGGCGGCCGAAAGTGCCCTCCAGAGACGAAAGTCCATTTTTGGGGGCAGGCTTCGGCAGCCGAAAGGCTCGCCTCACAGACAGGTTCGGCGGCCGAAAATCCTTTCGGCTGCCGAACCTGGTTTCTCCCAAAGGGCAGAAACTCAGCTCTTCAATGCACACTTTCCTCCCAAACCTTCCAATCAAGCATCCAACTCTCTTAAATCATGCATAGACACTTGCATCAACACATAGGGGTATCAAACCATTCTAAACCCCAACTCAAACACATCAAACATGCATATCCAACACACATTGTTCATATAATCACATAAAACCTAACAAAGTTCAATTAACCTAAACATGCATTTCTACCCCATAGATCGACTTAAAACTTGTTTAAAACATACAATGAGCTCAAGATCGGCTCTTACCTCTTGAAGATCGAGAGAGAGGCGACCTAAACTTGGAGAACCAAGGAAAAGAGCTCCTGAGTCTTCCAAGCCTCAAAACTTGCTTTAATGCTCAAAAATCTTCAAAACAAAGTAAAAACTCATGAAAATCATGAAAGATTTGAAGAAAAGGACTCAAAATCGGGGAGGGACGGCAGAGAACTCACCTTGGCCGAAAATGGGGAGAAAAGCTCGCCCATTCGGACAAGGAGACCCTTTTATAGGTGGCTGGCCAGGCCACTTTCGGGGGCCTAACGTGCCTCCGCATGCATGCCATGTTCGGCGGCCGAACATAAGGTTCGGTGGCCGAACCTGGACTTCCCTCACTTATGCCTTCGGGGGCCTAAAGCACTCCCGAAGTGCATGCATGTTTGGCGGTCGAACTTGAGGTTCGGCGGCCGAACCTGAGTCTTCCTCTCAAGACTATTTTCATTCAAAACTAAATTTCTTTCTTGTTTAAACCCATGAAATACATTAAAACATTTTATATAAAAACATGATTTTACCCTTCTAGAGGTTTCCGACATCCGAGATTCCACCGGACGGTAGGAATTCCGATGCCGGAGTCTAGCCGGGTATTACATTCTTCCCCCCTTAAGAACATTCGTCCCCGAATGTTCACTAAACAAACATAGCATGACATCAAACATGATCATACAAAGAATAAAACATCAACATAAAAATAGAACACATAACACTCACCTTAAAAGAGATGAGGATATTGCTGGAGCATGGACTCCCGTGTCTCCCAGGTACACTCTTCGATGTTGTGGTGATTCCAAAGGACTTTCACCATCGGGATTTCCTTGTTCCTTAGCTTTCTGATCTGGGTGTCTAGGATCCGTACTGGCTGTTCAACATAGGTGAGATCCTCTTGGATCTCCACATCAGGCTCACTAAGAACCTTGCTCGGATCCGACACAAACTTTCTCAACATGGAAACATGGAAAACTTGATGGATTCTCTCCATCGAAGCAGGCAAGTCCAGCTTGTACGATACATTCCCAATCTTTCGCAAGACTTCGAAGGGTCCGATGTACCGTGGAGCTAGCTTACCTTTCTTCCCAAACCGAATCACCCCTTTCATTGGAGACACCTTGAGCAATACCGAATCCCCCTCCTGAAACTCTACTTGCCTTCTGCGGATATCTGCATAACTCTTCTGCCTGCTTGCAGCAGTCTTGTTCCTTTCTCTGATTATGGGCACCACCCTGCTGGTGATCTCTACTAGCTCAGGCCCTGCCAAGGCCTTTTCTCCAACTTCTTCCCAACAGACAGGAGACCTGCACTTCCTTCCATACAAAGCTTCATATGGGGCCATCCCTATGCTGGCATGATGGCTGTTATTGTAGGCAAACTCCACTAAAGGTAGATGCTGCCTCCAAGAACCGCCAAAATCCAGCACACACATTCTGAGCATATCCTTTATTGTCTGGATGGTCCTCTTTGATTGTCCGTCCGTCTGAGGATGGAAAGCAGTGCTAAAATCCAACCTGGTACCCATAGCATTCTGCAGACTCAGCCAAAACCTGGAGGTGAACTGGGGTCCTCTATCGGACACTATTGAAACAGGAACCTCATGCAACCTGACAACCTCATCAACATACACCTGCGCCAACTTGTCCACAGAGTAGTTACTCCTGACAGGAATGAAGTGAGTAGATTTAGTCAGTCTGTCCACAATCACCCATATGGAGTCTAATCTGTTAGACGCTGCCGGTAACCCCACCACGAAGTCCATAGCTATATTCTCCCATTTCCACTCTGGAATAGGCAGTGGGTTAAGCATCCCAGCCAGCTTCTGATGTTCCAGTTTCACCCTCTGACATACTTCGCAGGCTAACACGAACTGTGCCACTTCCCTCTTCATAGCTGGCCACCAATAAACCTTCTTCAGATCTTGATACATTTTGGTGGCTCCAGGGTGAACACTGTATCTGGCATTATGAGCCTCTCTCATAATGTCTCCCTTTAGCCTTACGTCATCTGGTACACACAATCTGCTCCCATAGCGGAGGATCCCCTTGTTGTCAAATCTGAACTCTTCGTTCTTGCCTGACTGGACAGTCCTGGCAATCTTTACTAGCTCTGGGTCCTCATGCTGTTTCTGAGCCACCTGCTCCAGAAACACGGGTGCCACTCTCATCTGGGCTACCAAAGCACCTGTACCAGACAACTCCAACTGTAGACCTTCATTCATGAGCTCGAAGAACTGCCTCACCACTGGTCTTCTCTCTGCTGCAATATGGGAAAAACTGCCAAGTGACTTCCAGCTTAAGGCGTCTGCCACAACATTCGCCTTACCCGGATGGTACTGGATCTTGCAATCATAGTCACTGAACAGTTCTACCCATCTTCTTTGCCTCAAATTCAGCTCTCTCTGACTCAGGATGTACTGCAGGCTCTTATGATCTGTGAAGATCTCACATTTTACCCCATAAAGGTAATGCCTCCACATCTTGAGTGCAAAGATTACCGCTGCCATCTCTAGGTCATGTGTAGGGTAATTCAACTCGTGCTTCTTCAGCTGCCTAGAAGCATAAGCAATCACCCTTTCATTCTGCATTAGCACACAACCCAGTCCCACACGGGACGCATCACAATACACTGAGAAGTCTTCATTACTAGATGGCAGAGCTAACACTGGTGTTGAAGTCAACCTCTTCTTTAGCTCCTCAAAGCTCTCCTCACACTGGTCTGTCCACACAAACCTCTGGTTCTTCTCAGTTAATCTGGTCATGGGAGCTGCAATCTTAGAGAAGTCCTAAACGAACCTCCTGTAGTAACCTGCCAAACCCAAGAAACTCTTGATCTCTGTCACCGTGGTGGGTCTAGGCCAGTTAGCTACAGCTTCCACTTTCTTGGGGTCTACCTCGATTCCATTTTCTGACACCACATGCCCCAAGAATGAAATGCTTCTCAGCCAGAACTCACACTTGGAGAACTTGGCATACAAGCTGTGTTCCCTCAAGGTTTGCAAGACTATCCTCAGATGATGGGCATGCTCCTCTGCATTCCTGGAATACACTAAGATATCATCTATGAAGACAATAACGAAGCGATCCAAGTATTGACTGAAAACTCTGTTCATGAGATCCATGAATGCTGCAGGGGCGTTGGTTAACCCGAACAGCATTACAAGGAACTCATAATGCCCATATCTGGTCCTGAAAGCTGTCTTCAGTACATCCTCTTCTCTTATCCTCAGCTGATGGTACCCTGATCTCAGATCTATCTTGGAGAAACAACCTGCTCCTGCTAGCTGGTCGAATAGATCGTCGATCATTGGCAACGGGTACTTATTCTTGGTAGTGACCTTGTTCAACTGCCTGTAGTCGATACAAAGTCTGAGAGATCCATCCTTCTTTTTCACAAATAGCACTGGAGCACCCCAAGGTGAGGTACTCGGTCGGATGAAGCCTCTATCTACCAACTCTTGTAACTGCTCCTTCAACTCCTTCAATTCTGCTGGTGCCATCCTGTAGGGAGGGATAGAGATCAGTCTAGTTCCAAGCATCAATTCAATTTCGAACTCTATCTCCCTAGCAGATGGTAAACCTGGCAGCTCGTCTGGGAACACATCTAAAAACTCACTGACCACGGGCACTGAGGCGGGCTCTCTGACATGACTATCCAGCTCTCTCATATGAGCTAGAAAACCCTGACAACCCCTCCTGAGCAGCCTACGAGCCTGTAGGGCTGATATCAAACCTCTAGGTGTACCCCTCCTGTCTCCTCTGAAGACAACCTCTGACCCATCCTGACATCTGAACCTGACTACCTTGCCTCTGCAATCCAAGGTAGCACCATGGGTAGACAGCCAATCCATCCCTAGAATGACGTCAAAATCTGTCAAATCTAGAACCACAAGGTCGGCGGAAAGGCATCTCCCCTCAACAAAAACTGGACTGCACTGGCAGACTGACTCTGCCACTGACGGGTCACACTTGGGTCCACTGACCCATAGGGGACACTCTAACCCAGAGACCATCAATCCCAACCTTTCGACGGCTCTCGGAGCAATGAAAGAATGCGATGCACCAGGGTCCATTAAGGCATAAACATCTGAACAACCAATGACAAGGTTACCTGACACCACGGTGTTAGATGTGTTTGCCTCCTGCTGAGTCATTGTGAAGATCCGCGCTGGAGCTAATGGACCTTCACCTCTGAATCCCGCTGAAGAAGAGGCTGCCCCTCTCCCTCGGCCTCTGCCACTAGCCTAAGTCGCGGTTGGAGCCACTGGCTGAGCCACACTACCAGAAGCTGTCTGCTGAGACTGTGCCACAGAAGCTACTCTAGGACACTCCCGAGCCATGTGTCCCTCCTGCCCACATCTGAAGTAGGCTGTCGTCCCAACCAGACATACTCCCTTGTGTGGCTTCCCATACTTCATACATGCTGTAATACCTGCACCCGAGCTCGAGCCACCTCCTAATCCCAGACCTGACTTGATCTTGCTCCAGAACTTGTTCTTCTTGGACTTCCGGGAGCCTCTGTCCCACTTCTTACTGCCTGAACTCAGAGAAGAAGGGTCTAACCTCCCCCCACCTGGGGTCTTGGAACCAGAAGGCTGTGCCACTGACTGCTTAACTTTCCCCTCGATGATTGCACTAGCCTCCATTCTCCGAGCCATATCCACAATGGCATGGAAACTCTCCCTCTCTGCTGACTGAATCAAGGAGGAATACCTGGAATGGAGCTTCATGATATACCTCATTGACTTCTTCTGATCTGTATCCAGATTCTGCCCAGCGAACGGCAACAGCTCCAAGAATCTGTCTGTATACTCATCCACACTCATCTCATCTGTCTGCCTTAACTGCTCAAATTCAATCATTTTCAGCTCCCTAGAACTGTCAGGGAAAGCCCATCCTGCAAACTCATTTGCAAACTCCTCCCATGATAGGCTGTCTAACCTCGGGTTCACATAATTCTTAAACCACTCTCGAGCCTTTTTGCATTTTAGTGTGAACCCAGCCATCTGAATGGCTCTACTGTCATCAGCTCCTATCTCATCTGTAATTGTCTTGATCCTCTCAAGGTACACAAACGGGTCATCACCTGTTTCAAACTGGGGAGCACCCAACTTCATGTAATCGGTCATCTTGACCTTGCTCCCTCCAGATGAGCTAGGTTTAGGCATTTGGGTTTCTGGGACAGTAGGTGCTGCTGGTGGTGGAGGAGGTGCAGCATCCCCTGGGGTAGGCTTTGATGTACCTGGATAGAAAGATGGGGGTGGGTACATAGGGTACTGTGGGTACGGTGGGTAGAAAGGTGGGTATGGCATCTGAGAGTGATAAGGGTTAAAACTGGGGTAATCCGATGTACCTCCCATCGAATACCCGGGATTATGTGAAAAGGGTGGGTAGAAAGGTGGCTGAACAAACCCCGAGGCCTGAGTGCCTCCTTGGGACTCTCCCATTCCCTCTTCTGACATACTTACTCCGAGACTGCCATCCCTCCTCTGATCCACATCCATCTGATCCCCCATATCCTCTGACATATCCCCTTGCACTGTTCCCCTCACTGATCTACTTCTACCCAGATCCAAAGACATTTTAGGGTCTCTTACTGCTCTTTCTCTGCTGGACCTACTTGACATTGCCCTAGGCAATGCAGGAGGACGGGCATCAGTGCCCTCGTCCTGGGGTGGTACTCCAATCAATCGTGCAGATCGACGAGTTCCTCTCATCCTGTTTTCTGAAAAACAGCATACATCACATAAACATTAGCATCAAATGGTTCATGTGCAAACACATGAACCCGCATCACATATATCACATACATAGCATATCATTAATGCTCATGCATAAAATCATGGCATTTCACATCATCATTCAAGACATGACTCTACATCCTATCATAGTGGACATGATTTTCCTATTGTGCTTGACCTTCTAGAACATCTATGAGCCCGACACTCTAGGTCCGACCATATGAACCTAGGGCTCTGATACCAATCTGTAACAACCCGAAAATCGGTCCGCTACCAACGCTAGGATCCAGATCGGCTTAAGGCCGCCAGGACCCGTAGCAAGCCAAACATTCATCCTGTGAACCTGTTTAATCCCATACATGATCAACAACATACATAAAATTTTGAACTTCTCTTTACATTCACTCATTCTTTCATTCATTCACCAAACTCAACCTGTGCAAGCACTATACATAACATAATCATAAACATTGACCCCTCTTAGGAGTCTCATCAATGCCCCAATGGGGTGATATAACATGTATTGAGTTTGGTTACATAAGCATCATTAAAATCATGTACTCAAAGGGATTAACAACATACTAGGGTCAAGCACAATTCTATCCTCAATAACACCATTACATTACTGTACTAAACATAACACATTAACATTTATCATGTCCACTCTAGCTATTACATGACCATAACTTCATTACTCTTGCTGACCTCCTGGTCTATCCTGTACCTGCAAACCTGGGATTAAGGGAGAGGGGTGAGCTACTAGAGCCCAGTGAGCAGAATAATAAAATATTGTATTTAAAATATATGATATCATGGAATGCATCACAGCACAAACATTTCACATCAAGGATGAACTTGTCACCACTTAGCCCTCCATACAGTCTAATCATGCCAGGGGCGTAGTGCAGGCACACCTGGACTTCCATAGCATAACATTCATATCCAATCATGCCGGGGGCGTAGTGCAGGCTCACCCGGACTTCCATAGTCTGTCATATCATACCATATAAGGGCTAATGGATCATCCAACATTCATCCACATCAACCACATAATATGCAATGCAACATATTCGTGAATTCTAATGCAAGCACCCTAATATATCTCATGGCATTCATGATGCTTGAATCATGCTAAAGCGTTCATTATTTACTTTGAAAACATAGAGAGTTATTCCACTCACCTCTGGCTAGCTCTGACAAGACTCGAAAGCAGCTATCTCACTGCTGGGGTCCTCGGTTCCTCGGGTCCGAACCTACACAGGTGGACTCAAATGAGGGACCTAACATACATGAATTTTACTCTAAAAATACTCCCCAAAAACCCCCTAAAACACCTCAAAACAACCATAAAAAACATGCAAAGGAAGGCTGAACAGGGCACTTTCGGCGGCAGGTTCGACGGCCGAAAGTCCCTCCAGAGCCGAAAGTCATGCAAGTTCGGCGGCACCTTCGGCGGCCGAAAGTGCCCTCCAGAGACGAAAGTCCATTTTCGGGGGCAGGCTTCGGCAGCCGAAAGGCTCGCCTCACAGACAGGTTCGGCGGCCGAAAATCCTTTCGGCTGCCGAACCTGGTTTCTCCCAAAGGGCAGAAACTCAGCTCTTCAATGCACACTTTCCTCCCAAACCTTCCAATCAAGCATCCAACTCTCTTAAATCATGCATAGACACTTGCATCAACACATAGGGGTCTCAAACCATTCTAAACCCCAACTCAAACACATCAAACATGCATATCCAACACACATTGTTCATATAATCACATAAAACCTAACAAAGTTCAACTAACCTAAACATGCATTTCTACCCCATAGATAGACTTAAAACTTGTTTAAAACATACAATGAGCTCAAGATCGGCTCTTACCTCTTGAAGATCGAGAGAGAGGCGACCTAAACTTGGAGAACCAAGGAAAAGAGCTCCTGAGTCTTCCAAGCCTCAAAACTTGCTTTAATGCTCAAAAATCTTCAAAACAAAGTAAAAACTCATGAAAATCATGAAAGATTTGAAGAAAAGGACTCAAAATCGGGGAGGGACGGTGGAGAACTCACCTTGGCCGAAAATGGGGAGAAAAGCTCGCCCATTCGGACAAGGAGACCCTTTTATAGGTGGCTGGCCAGGCCACTTTCGGGGGCCTAACGTGCCTCCGCATGCATGCCATGTTCGGCGGCCGAACTTGGACTTCCCTCACTTATGCCTTCGGGGGCCTAAAGCACTCCCGAAGTGCATGCATGTTCTGCGGCCGAACTTGAGGTTCGGCGGCCGAACCTGAGTCTTCCTCTCAAGACTATTTTCATTCAAAACTAAATTTCTTTCTTGTTTAAACCCATGAAATACATTAAAAAATTTTATATAAAAACATGATTTTACCCTTCTAGAGGTTTCCGACTTCCGAGATTCCATCGGACGGTAGGAATTCCGATGCCGGAGTCTAGCCGGGTATTACATTGCCCCTGAGGAGAGGTTCGAGGTCCTCACAACTGAGAAGAGAGCTCCCGGGGGTGCAATGGAGGTCGCTCCAGTTGGTGAGGGCGCCCACGAGACTGGTACTGATGCCGCACCTGTTGATAAGGGAATCCCCCAGGAGGGTGTAATACCCGGCTAGACTCCGGTATTGGAATTCCTACCGTCCGGTGGAATCTCGGATGTCGAAAACCTCTAGAAGGGTAAAAGCATGTTTTTATAAAATGTTTTAATGTATCTTATGGTTTTAAGCAAAAAGGAAATTGAGTTTTGAAAGAAAAAGATCAAGGAGACATTTCCAGGTTCGGCCGCCGAACGTGGGATGATTTAGGGGGGCAAGTTAGGCTTCCGAAAGTTTCAAAGGTTCGGCCACCGAACCTCATGTTCGGCCGCCGAACTTGCATGAGTTTTGGAGGCACTTTAGGCTGCCGAAAGGTGGTCTGCCAGCCCCTATATAAGAGCTCCATGGCCGAAACGGACGAGTTTTCTCTCCATTTTGGGCCACGGTGAGTTCATGCTCTCCTATGGTTGTTTTCAATGTTTTTCCTTCCGATCTTTCATGTTTTAACAAGCTTTATGTTGATTTGAAGATATTTGAACAAAAGAGCGAGTTTTGAAAGCTTGGAGACCAAAGAGTTGAGATCTCTCCCATCTCCAAGTTGGATCGTCTCTCCTCTCGATCTTGAAGAGGTAAGAGTAGATCCATAGTTCCTTTAATGTTTTAAGTAAGTTTTATGAAGTTTCTTGGGATAGAAATGCATGTGTAAGTTTATGTGGAGCTTATGGGTTTACTGTGCGTTGATGAACAATGTATGTTGGATATGCATGTTTGATGTGTTGTAGATGGGGTTTAGGATAGTTTGAAGCCCCTAGGAGCTTGTATGCTTGAGTATGCATGTTGTAGAATAGGAAAATGCATGATTGAATGTGTTGGGAGGCGTTTATGCATGAGGAAGGCTGAGTTTCTGCCCTTTGGGAAGAACTCAGGTTCGGCAGCCGAAGGCTCTTTCGGCCGCCGAACCTGCCTATGGTAGCATGAATCAGCTACCGAACCCTGCCCCCGAAATATGACTTTCGGCTCTGGAAGGGACTTTCGGCCACCGAAGGTGCCGTCGAACATGCATGAGTTTCGTCTCTGGAGGGAACCTTCGGCCGCCGAAAGTGCCGCCGAAGGTGCATGACTTTCGGCTCTGGAGGGCCTTTCGGCCGCCGAACCTGCCGCCGAAAGTGCCCTGTTCAGCCCTCCTTTGCATGATTTATGTGATTGTTTCAAGGTGTTTTAGGGGTTTTTTGGGGAGTATTTTAGAGTCATGTTTATGTATGTTAGGTCCCTTATTTGAGTCCACCTGTGTAGGTTTGGAACCGAGGAACCGAGGACCTCAGCAGTGAGATAGCTGCTTCAGAGTCATTAGAGCTTCAGCCAGAGGTGAGTGGAATAACTCATTACGTTTCAAAGCAAATAAATAAATTTTGAGCATGATACATGCATCATGAATGCCATGAGATATACTAAGGTGCTTGCATTAGAATTCACGAATATGTTGCATTGCATAATATGTTGTTGATGCGGATGAATGTTGGATGATCCATAGCCCTTGATCTATGATGTGATGATATGATATGTACGGTATGGAATGAAAGACCAGTGAGACCCATTCTACGTCCGCTGGCACCATGTAAGAGAAAGACCAGGACCCATTCTACGTTCTGGCACTATGGAATTATGTAGAGGGCTATTGGTGACAAGTTCATCCTTTACGTGATATGTTTGTGATGTGATGCATTTCATGGAAGCATGGACTTTAAATTTAATATTTTACTATTCTGCTCACTGGGCTTTATAGCTCACCCCTCTCCCTTAACCCCCAGGTTTGCAGGTACAGGGTAGACCAGGAGGTCAGCAGGAGTAGAGTCATGTGTTATGTAATAGATAGAAGTGGACATGAACATGGATATGATGTAATGTAAAAGTATGATATAGAAATGTTATGTAATGATGCTTATGAAAGTTTAGAGTTGTGCTTGACCATAGTATTATGTTAATCCCTTTCTAGTACATGATCTTAATGTTTAATGATGATTATTGTAAACCAAACTTAATTTATGTTATGTCACCCCCTTGGAGCATTGATGAGGACTCCAAGGTGGGGTTAATGTTTATGTTTATGAATAGTGCATGCACAGGTTGAGTTTGGTGATTGAATGGAAAGAAAAGTTCAAATTTTTTTATGTATGTTGTTGATCATGTATGGGATTAAACAGGTTCACAGGATGAATGTTTGGCTTGCTACGGGTCCCGGCGGCCTTAAGCCGATCTGGATCCTAGCGCCGGTAGAGGTCCAATTTTTGGGTCGTTATAGAGGGGGCTAGATCCGGGTCAGTCGAAGCTACTCCCCACAAGAAGAAGACCTTGGCTGCCCGTGAGGTAATTGCTAAGGAGACCTGACAGGAGCGGTTGTCGAAGCCGGTCAAAAATAACCTTCTTGGTTACCTACAATTTACAATTGTGGACAGTGGTGAAGGATCGTATCCACAGAGAATTGAATACCTATTTATTTATCTCAATCAAGACCAATAGAACTAATTGAAAGCACAAGTGAAAGCAAGTAATCAAAGAGAAATAGAAACAAGTGCAAGGAAAGTAAAAAGGGAGGTTTTGAGATTGATTTGTCTAACAACTATTGTAATACCCGGCTAGACTCCGGTATCGGAATTCCTATCGTCCGGTGGAATCGCGGATGTCGGAAGCCCTAGTAGGGTAAAATCATGTTTTCATAAAATATTTTTATGTGCTTTATGTTTTAAGTATGAAAGAAAATGAGTTTTTGCATGAAAATAGCATTGGAGGAAAACTCAGGTTCGGCCGCCGAACCTCAAGTTCGGCCGCCGAACATGCATGCGTTTCGGGTGAGCCTTAGGCCCCCGAAGGCATAAGTGAGGGAAGTCCAGGTTCGGCCGCCGAACATGGCATGCATGCGGAGGCACATTCGGCCCCCGAACGTGGTCTGGCCAGCCACTATAAAAGGGTTCCTTAGCCGAAAACGGGCGAGCTTTTCCCCATTTTCGGCCAAGGTGAGCTCTCTGCCGTCCCTCACCGATTTTTGATGTTTTTCCTCTAGATCTTTCAAGTTTTTCATTTGTTTTAACTTTGTTTTGAAGATTTGAGCTTTTGAGCAAAGTTTTGGAGCTTTGAGGTTCAAGAACTCAAATCTCTCCTAACTCCAAGTTTGGTCGCCTCTACTCTCGATCTTCAAGAGGTAAGAGTCGATCTCTAGCTTATATTATGTTTTAAGTAAGTTTTATGAAGTTCATGGGGGGAGAATGCATGTTTAGGTTATAGTTATGTTATGGGTATAAATGTATGTTCATGAACAATGTGGCTTGTAATGTGTGTTTGATGTGTTGTAGTTGGGGTTTAAGGTAGTTTGAGACCCCTAGGAGCTTGTATGCATGTTTTGGTCGAGATAAATGCATGTTTGTTTGAGTTTGGAGGCATTTGTGCATGTTTGAACTTAGTTTCTGCCCTTTGGGAGAAAACAGGTTCGGCAGCCGAAGGGACTTTCGGCCGCCGAACCCTCTTGTGGAGGCAGCCTTCGGCTGCCGAAGCTTGCCCCCGAAAGGAGACTTTCGTCTCTGTCTGGGAGTTTCGGCCGCCGAAAGTGCCGCCGAACATGCATGAGTTTCGCCTCTGTCTGAGAGTTTCGGCCGCCGAAGGTGCCGCCGAACCTGCCTGACTTTCGGCTCTGGAGGGACTTTCGGCCACCGAACCTGCCGCCGAAAGTGCCCTGTCCAGCCTTCCTTTGCATGTTTTGCATGAATGTTTTGAGGAGTTTTAGAGGGTTTTTGGGGGATGTTTTTAGAGTTATGTTTTAGTATGTTGGTCCCTCATTTGAGTCCACCTGTGTAGGTTCGGACCCGAGGAACCGAGGACCCCAGCAGTGAGTCAGCTGTTTCAGTCAGTGTCAGAGCTAGCCTGAGGTGAGTGGAATGACTCTTATGCTTTTAAATAAATCAGTTTTGAGCATGTTCATGCATCACGGATGCCATGTGATATTTTAGGATGCTTGCATTAGAAATCACGAATATGTTGCATTGCATAATATGTTGTTGATGTGGATGAATGTTGAATGATCCATTAGCCCTCATATGTTATGACATGATGATATGATATAGAAGCTCAGGTGTGGCCTGCACTACGCCCCTGGCACTATGTAAGAGAAAGACCGGAAGTGGCCTGCACTACGCCCCTGGCACTATGTAAGAGAAAGACCGGAAGTGGCCTGCACTACGCCCCCGACATCATGGATTATGTATGTTATGTTATGTTATGTATAAGAGAAAGACCAGGTGTGGCCTGCACTACGCCCCTGGCATGATTGGAATATGTAGAGGGCTAAATGGTGACAAGTTCATCCTTGATATGATTAGTTGTGATGTGATGCATTCCATGATAGCATGTGTTTTAAATGCTTTATGATTCTGCTCACTGGGCTCCTGTAGCTCACCCCTCTCCCAAATTCCCCAGGTTTGCAGGTACGGGTTAGACAGAGAAGTCAAGAAGAGTAATGAAGTCTTATGTATGTAATAGTTAGAATGTGGACATGACAGATTGTATAATGATGTATAGACATGTAATGTAACGATATTGAGGTTAGAAGTGTGCTTGACCATAGTATAATGTAATCCCTTTTTGAAACATGATCTTAATGTTATTGATGTCCATGTTTAGCCAACTCAACACTTGTTATGCCACCCATTGGGGGCATTGATGAGATCCCACAGAGGGGTCAAGTTTATGATTATGTATAAGTTCAGTGCATGCACAGGTTGAGTTCGGTGTATGATAGAATGTATGAAAGAAAAGTTTTAAATTTTTATGTATGATTGTTGATCATGTTTGGGATTAAACAGGTTTACAGGTTGCATGTCAGGCTTGCTACGGGTCCCGGCGGCCTTAAGCCGATCTGGATCCTAGCGCCGGTAGCGGTCCGATTTTCGGGTCGTTACAGAATGGTATCAGAGCCCTAGGTTCATATGGTCGGACCTAGAGTGTCGGGCTCATAGATGTTATAGAAGGTCAAGCACAATAGGAAGATCATGTCCACTAGGATAGGATGTGGAGTCCTGTCTTACATGATGATGTGAAATGCTATGATATGAATGATATGCTATGATGTGTGATGCGGGTTCATGTGTGCCCACATGAACCATATGATGCTAATGTTTATGTGATGTGTACTGTTTTCAGAAAACAGGATGAGAGGAACTCGTCGATCAGCAAGATTGACTGGAGTACCACCTGAGGATGAGGGCACGAGCGCCCGTCCTCCAGCATTGCCTAGGGCAATGTCTAGTAGGTCTAACAGAGAAAGAGCAGTAAGAGACCCTAGAAGGTCTTTGGATCTGGGTAGAAGCAGATCAGTCAGAGGAACAGTTCAGGGAGGAGCGTCAGAGGATATGGGGGATGATATGGATGTAGAGCAGATGAGGGATGGCAGTTTGGGAGTTAGTATGTCAGAAGAGGGAATGGGAGAATCCCAAGGAGGCACTCAGGCCTCGGGATTTGTTCAGCCACCTTACTACCCACCCTTCTCACAAAACCCTGGGTATTCGATGGGAGGCACATCGGACTACCACAGCTTTAGCCCTTATCCCACACAGATGCCATACCCACCCTACTACCCACCATATTCACAGTACCCAATGTATCCACCCCCACCTTACTATCCAAATCCAGCAAACCCTACCTCAGAAAATGTTGCACCACCTCCTCCTCCAACAGAAACAGCAGCCCCAGCTACCCAACCTCCTAGACCTAGCTCAGCCAGTGGGAGCAAGGTCAAGATGACCGACTACATGAAGTTGGGTGCTCCCCAGTATGAAAAAGGGGATGACCCGTTTGTGTATCTTGAGAGGGTCAAGGTGATCACATATGAGATTGGGGCTGATGATAGTAGAGCCATTCAGATGGCTGGGTTCACACTTAAGTGCAAGAAGGCACGAGAGTGGTTCAAGAAT
The DNA here is from genome assembly GCF_001659605.2 of Manihot esculenta. NCBI lineage: Eukaryota > Viridiplantae > Streptophyta > Magnoliopsida > Malpighiales > Euphorbiaceae > Manihot > Manihot esculenta. Next base: position 20,040,802 of record NC_035163.2, read on the forward strand.
TATGTGAACCCGAAAGTGGATAGCATGTCTTGGGAGGAGTTTGCAAACGAGTTTGCAGGATGGGCTTTCCCAGATAGTTCAAGGGAGCTGAAGATGATAGAGTTTGAGCAGTTGAGGCAGACTGATGAGATGGGTGTAGAGGAGTTCACAGACAGATTTTTGGAGCTGTTGCCATTTGCAGGGCAAAGCCTTGACTCAGACCAGAAAAGGTCAAGGAGGTATATCGTGAAACTCCACTCCAGATATTCCTCCTTAATCCAGTCAACAGATAGGGAGAGCTTCCATGCCATAGTGGATATGGCCCGGAAAATGGAGGCCAGTGCCATCGTTCAGGGGTCAGTTAAACAGTCAGTGGCACAGCCTTCTAGTTCTAAGACCGCAGGCTCTTCGTCAATGAGTGCAGCAACTTCAGGTAGCAAGAAGTGGGACAGAGGTCCCAGGAAGTCTAAGAAGAACAAGTTCTGGAACAAGGTTAAGTCTAGTCTGGGACTAGGGAGTGGCTCAAGCTCTGGTGCGGATAATGCAGTTTGTGCAAGGTGTGGTAAGCCACACAGGGGAGTATGTCGGTTTGGGACGAACGCCTGTTTCAGATGTGGTCAGGAGGGGCATATGGCTCGAGAATGTCCAAGAGCAGTCCCGATGGCTCAGTCCCAGCAGACAGCTTCAGGCAGTGTAGCGCAGCCAGCAGCTCCAGCCATGACTCAGGCCAGTGGCAGAGGCAGAGGGAGAGGGGCAGCCTCTTCTTCAGCGGGTTTCAGAGGTGAAGGTCCATCAGCTCCAGCACGGATCTTCACGATCACTCAGCAGGAGGCAGATGCATCTAACACCGTGGTGGCAGGTAATTTAGTCATTGGTTGTTCAGATGTGTATGCCTTGATGGACCCTGGTGCATCTCATTCTTTTATTGCTCCGAGAGCCGTCCAGAGGTTAGGGTTGATGATCTCTGAGTTAGAGTGTCCTCTCTGGGTCAGTGGACCCAAGTGTGATCCATCAGTGGCAGAGTCAGTCTGCCAGTGTAGTCCTGTGTTTGTTGAGGGAAGATGCTTGTCCGCCGACCTTGTGGTTCTAGACTTGACAGATTTTGACGTCATTCTAGGGATGGACTGGTTATCTACCCATGGTGCTACCTTGGACTGCAGGGACAAGGTAGTCAGGTTCAGAGGTCAGGATGGGTCAGAGGTTGTCTTCAGGGGAGACAGGAGAGGTACACCTAGAGGTCTGATATCAGCTCTTCAGGCTCGTAGGTTGCTTAGGAGGGGATGTCAGGGGTATTTGGCTCATGTGAGAGAGCTTAGCAGTCAGGTTAGAGAGCCCGCCTCGGTGCCAGTGGTTAGAGAGTTTCTAGACGTCTTCCCAGACGAGTTGCCAGGTTTACCACCTGCTAGGGAGATAGAGTTCGAGATAGAATTGATGCCTGGAACCCGACCGATCTCTATCCCTCCCTACAGGATGGCTCCAGCGGAGTTGAAGGAATTGAAAGAATAGTTGCAAGAGCTGGTAGACAAGGGCTTCATCCGACCGAGTACCTCACCCTGGGGTGCTCCAGTCTTGTTTGTCAGAAAGAAGGATGGATCCCTTAGACTTTGTATCGACTACAGACAGTTGAACAAAGTCACTACCAAGAACAAGTACCCTTTGCCAAGGATCGACGATCTATTCGACCAGCTAGCAGGAGCAGGTTGTTTCTCCAAAATAGATCTGAGATCGGGGTACCATCAGCTGAGGATCAGAGATGAGGATGTGCCAAAGACGGCTTTCAGGACCAGATATGGGCATTTTGAGTTCCTTGTAATGCCGTTCGGGTTAACTAACGCCCCTGCATCATTCATGGACCTCATGAACAGAGTATTTAGCCAGTACCTGGATCACTTTGTTATTGTCTTCATAGATGATATCTTAGTGTATTCCAGGAATGCAGAGGAGCATGCCCATCATCTGCGGTTGGTTTTGCAGACCTTGAGGGAACATGGCTTGTATGCCAAGTTCTCTAAGTGTGAGTTCTGGCTGAGGAGCATTTCGTTCTTGGGGCATGTAGTGTCAGAGGATGGGATAGAGGTGGACCCCAAGAAGACAGAAACTGTGGCTAACTGGCCTAGACCCACTTCAGTGACGGAGATCAGGAGTTTCTTGGGTTTGGCAGGTTACTACAGGAGGTTCATTCAGGACTTCTCGAAAATAGCAGCTCCTCTGACCAGACTAACCAGGAAGAATCAGAAGTTTCTGTGGACCGACCAGTGCGAAGAGAGTTTCGAAGAGCTTAAGAAGAGGTTGACTTCAGCACCAGTTTTAGCTCTGCCATCTAGTGATGAGGACTTTACAGTCTTTTATGATGCGTCCCGTGTGGGACTGGGTTGTGTGCTGATGCAGAATGAGAGGGTGATTGCTTCTGCTTCTAGGCAGCTAAAGAAGCATGAGTTGAATTACCCCACACATGACCTTGAGATGGCAGCAGTAATCTTTGCACTCAAGATGTGGAGGCACTACCTCTATGGGGTAAAATGTGAGATCTTCACAGATCATAAAAGTCTGCAGTACATCCTGAGTCAAAGAGACTTGAACTTGAGACAGAGGAGATGGGTAGAGTTGCTGAGTGACTATGATTGCAAGATCCAGTATCATCCGGGTAAGGCGAATGTCGTGGCAGACGCCCTAAGCCGAAAGTCACTAGGCAGTCTATCCCACATCTTGGCAGAGAGGAGACCAGTGGTGAAGGAGTTTTACAAGCTCATTGATGAAGGTCTACAGTTAGAGTTGTCTGGTACCGGTGCTCTAGTGGCCCAGATGAGAGTGACACCTGTGTTTCTGGAGCAAGTGGCTCAGAAACAGCATGAGGACCCAGAGTTAGTGAAGATTGCCAGGACTGTTCAGTCAGGCCAGGACAATGACTTCAGATTTGACAGTAAGGGGATCCTCCGCTATGGGAGTCGGTTGTGTGTACCAGATGACATAGGGCTAAAAGGAGACATTATGAGAGAGGCTCATAATGCAAGATACAGCGTTCACCCCGGAGCCACCAAAATGTATCAAGATCTGAAGAAGGTTTATTGGTGGCCAGCGATGAAGAAAGAAGTGGCACAGTTTGTGTCAGCCTGCGAAGTGTGTCAGAGGGTGAAGCTGGAACATCAGAAGCCGGCTGGAATGCTTAACCCGCTACCTATTCCAGAGTGGAAATGGGAGAATATAGCTATGGACTTCGTAGTGGGGTTACCGGCGGCGTTCAACAGAGTGGACTCCATATGGGTGATTGTGGACGGACTCACCAAATCTGCTCACTTCATCCCTGTCAGGAGTGGCTACTCTGTGGACAAGTTGGCGCAGGTATATGTGGATGAGATCGTCAGGCTGCATGGGGTTCCTGTTTCAATAGTGTCTGATAGAGGGTTCCAGTTCACCTCCAGGTTTTGGCGGAGTCTGCAGAATGCCATGGGTACTAGGTTGGATTTCAGTACTGCCTTCCACCCCCAGACGGATGGACAGTCCGAAAGGACCATCCAGACTATCGAGGATATGCTCAGAATGTGTGTGCTGGACTTTGGCGGTTCTTGGAGGCAGCATCTACCTTTGGTGGAGTTTGCCTACAATAACAGCCATCATGCTAGCATCGGGATGGCTCCATATGAAGCTTTATATGGGAGGAAGTGCAGGTCACCTGTTTGCTGGGAGGAAGTTGGAGAAAAGGCCTTGGCAGGGCCTGAGCTAGTAGAGATCACCAGCAGGGTGGTACCCATAATCAGAGAGAGAATCAAGACTGCTGCAAGCAGACAGAAGAGTTATGCAGACATCCGCAGAAGACAGGTCGAGTTTCAGGAGGGGGATCTGGTATTGCTCAAGGTGTCTCCAATGAAAGGAGTGGTTCGCTTTAGGAAGAAAGGTAAACTAGCCCCACGATACATCGGACCCTTTGAAATCTTGCAGAAGATTGGGAATGTATCGTACAAGCTAGATTTGCCTGCTTCAATGGCAAGAATCCATCCGGTTTTCCATGTTTCAATGTTGAGGAAATTTGTGTCAGATCCGGGCAAGGTTCTTAGTGAGCCTGATGTGGAGATCCAAGAGGATCTCACCTATGTTGAGCAGCCAGTGCGGATCATAGACACCCAGATCAGAAAGCTGAGAAACAAGGAAATCCCGATGGTGAAAGTCCTATGGAACCACCACAATATGGAAGAGTGCACCTGGGAGACACGGGAGTCCATGCTCCAGCAATACCCTTATCTTTTCTAAGGTTAGTTTCTTATATGTTTCATGTGTTTTATGTGTATGATATGTGTATGCCATGCTATGTGTTAGTTGAGGAACATTCGGGGACGAATGTTCTTAAGGGGGGGAGAATGTAATACCCGGCTAGACTCCGGTATCGGAATTTCTACCGTCCGGTGGAATCTCAGATGTCGGAAGCCCTAGTAGGGTAAAACCATGTTTTCATAAAATGTTTTTATGTGCTTTATGTTTTAAGTATGAAAGAAAATGAGTTTTTGCATGAAAATAGCATTGGAGGAAAACTCAGGTTCGGCCGTCGAACCTCAAGTTCGGCCGCCGAACCTCAAGTTCGGCCGCCGAACATGCATGCGTTTCGGGTGAGCCTTAGGCCCCCGAAGGCATAAGTGAGGGAAGTCCAGGTTCGGCCGCCGAACCTCAAGTTCGGCCGCCGAACAAGGCATGCATGCGGAGGCACATTCGGCCCCCGAATGTGGTCTGGCCAGCCACTATAAAAGGGTCCCTTAGCCGAAAACGGGCGAGCTTTTCCCCATTTTCGGCCAAGGTGAGCTCTCCGCCGTCCCTCACCGATTTTTGATGTTTTTCCTCTAGATCTTTCAAGTTTTTCATTTGTTTTAACTTTTTTTTGAAGATTTGAGCTTTTGAGCAAAGTTTTGGAGCTTTGAGGTTCAAGAACTCAAATCTCTCCCAACTCCAAGTTTGGTCGCCTCTACTCTCGATCTTCAAGAGGTAAGAGTCGATCTCTAGCTTATATTATGTTTTAAGTAAGTTTTATGAAGTTCATGGGGGGAGAATGCATGTTTAGGTTATAGTTATGTTATGGGTATAAATGTATGTTCATGAACAATGTGGCTTGTAATGTGCGTTTGATGTGTTGTAGTTGGGGTTTAAGGTAGTTTGAGACCCCTAGGAGCTTGTATGCATGTTTTGGTTGAGATAAATGCATGTTGGTTTGAGTTTGGAGGCATTTGTGCATGTTTGAACTTAGTTTCTGCCCTTTGGGAGAAACCAGGTTCGGCAGCCGAAGGGACTTTCGGCCGCCGAACCCTCTTGTGGAGGCAGCCTTTGGCTGCCGAAGCTTGCCCCCAAAAGGAGACTTTCGTCTCTGTCTGGGAGTTTCGGCCGCCGAAAGTGCCGCCGAACATGCATGAGTTTCGCCTCTGTCTGGGAGTTTCGGCCGCCGAAGGTGCCGCCGAACCTGCCTGACTTTCGGCTCTGGAGGGACTTTCGGCCGCCGAACCTGCCGCCGAAAGTGCCCTGTCCAGCCTTCCTTTGCATGTTTTGCATGAATGTTTTGAGGAGTTTTAGAGGGTTTTTGGGGGATGTTTTTAGAATTATGTTTTAGTATGTTGGTCCCTCATTTGAGTCCACCTGTGTAGGTTCGGACCCGAGGAACCGAGGACCCCAGCAGTGAGTCAGCTGTTTCAGTCAGTGTCAGAGCTAGCCTGAGGTGAGTGGAATGACTCTTATGCTTTTAAATAAATCAGTTTTGAGCATGTTCATGCATCACGGATGCCATGTGATATTTTAGGATGCTTGCATTAGAAATCACGAATATGTTGCATTGCATAATATGTTGTTGATGTGGATGAATGTTGAATGATCCATTAGCCCTCATATGTTATGACATGATGATATGATATGGAAGCCCAGGTGTGGCCTGCACTACGCCCCTGACACTATGTAAGAGAAAGACCGGAAGTGGCCTGCACTACGTCCCCGACATCATGGATTATGTATGTTATGTTATGTTATGTATAAGAGAAAGACCAGGTGTGGCCTGCACTACGCCCCTGGCATGATTGGAATATGTAGAGGGCTAAATGGTGACAAGTTCATCCTTGATATGATTAGTTGTGATGTGATGCATTCCATGATAGCATGTGTTTTAAATGCTTTATGATTCTACTCACTGGGCTCCTGTAGCTCACCCCTCTCCCAAATTCCCCAGGTTTGCAGGTACGGGTTAGACAGAGAAGTCAAGAAGAGTAATGAAGTCTTATGTATGTAATAGTTAGAATGTGGACATGACAGATTGTATAATGATGTATAGACATGTAATGTAACGATATTGAGGTTAGAAGTATGCTTGACCATAGTATAATGTAATCCCTTTTTGAAACATGATCTTAATGTTATTGATGTCCATGTTTAGCCAACTCAACACTTGTTATGCCACCCATTGGGGGCATTGATGAGATCCCACAGAGGGGTCAAGTTTATGATTATGTATAAGTTCAGTGCATGCACAGGTTGAGTTCGGTGTATGATAGAATGTATGAAAGAAAAGTTTTAAATTTTTATGTATGATTATTGATCATGTTTGGGATTAAACAGGTTTACAGGTTGCATGTCAGGCTTGCTACGGGTCCCGGCGGCCTTAAGCCGATCTGGATCCTAGCGCCGGTAGCGGTCCGATTTTCGAGTCGTTACAACTATTGAAAGCAATTAAAACAGCAAGTAATTAAAATAAAAGAGGGAAATCAATATGAGAAAAGTCTAGTTGAAGATATGGATCCACTTTGGTTGTTTGGGTTGATCATTGAAACATGGTTATCTTGATTGATTAAATAGGTTGGTTATGGGGGTGGAAGACGCTTCTCACCACCATGTCTTTCCTTATGAACAAACTGATTAGGGAACGTCCTCTAACCAATTACTAATCAAAAAATTGCCAAGGAATGTCCTTGGGCCTTAGGCATCAAAACAATCGCCAATTGCATGAAGAACAAGAAAGATCCAAACCCTAACTACTCAAACGCATGAGATGATGTTAGATCATACAATTCCTTGGGTTTTTACACCAAGTGTTCTATGGACAGAATATTTCCAGCAATTACGGACTAACAAATATCATAATCCAACAATCAATTAACTTTGTAATCAAGAATCAAGTGGCCAATTTGATCAAAACAACAAAGCAATCTTAGAATCAAGGCACAATTGCATGAATATTGAATAAAATCAAAGACAAAAGTTTCTGTTCAGATCTCACAACCCATTAAACAACCTTAGTTTCAACCAAACTTCAACTAGAAAGAAGGTTTCAGCCACTCATGGCTGAACCAAACAGAAAATAAAAGAAAAGAAAGCAAAAGATGAAGAACTAAGGTGGAGAGAGAGGCTTGGAGCCTTGCCGAAATTTGGGAGAGAAGAAAAGCTGTCTTCTTGTCTTCTTGAAGCCTTTAAATAGATCTTGAGAGGCTGCCTAGGGTTTCATGGAAGTCCAGGAGACTTTTAGAGGCTGTCCAAAGTGCCATTGGTGTTGCATGTGCCTTGTTTGTGCATGTATGAAGGCAAAAACGAGTTGCATGTGATGAAAGGCAAGTGGGGGGCACTTTGGTCTTTTCAATGGCTGCCCAAGATCCTCAAGATGTTGTACATTAAGTCCAAGAGATTGCCCATGCACTAATGAGGAAGGTGGAGCCTTCTTTGGAAACTTGAATGAAGTGGGAAACATGTGATCTTTGGATTTGGCTTCCTTAATAAGCTTGATCTTGAAATCCAATATTTGAATGTGAATCTTGAAGATTTGGATCTTAAGATATTTCCCTTATTTGGCTCCTCAAATATGGCAACTTGGAATATGGCTTCTTGAACAAGGAAAGAATGCATTAGAGCGCATTTTCGGCTGCCTAAGTTGAGTTTCGGAGGCTGGACTTTCGTCTATGTTCTGAAGGTTCGGCGGCCAAAAGTGGAGATTCGGCGGCCGAAGGTAGTGGACTTTCGTCTCTGTCTGCAAGGTTCGGTGGCCGAAGTTGCTACCGAAGGTGGTCCACTTTTGTCTCTGGAGTCCTCATTCGGCCGCCGAAGGTTGCCGCCAAAGGTGACTGAGTTTTGGCTTCCGAAAGTTGCCTCCGAAGGTTGCTTCTCTAATTTTGGCTTCTTTTGGCACTTTTAAGAGCATTTTCTCCAAATTGTTTCTTCACACCTAATACTTGCAAAACATGATTAAAACCACAAAATTAGGTAGAATAGGTGCAAATAAACATTAATAAGATCATGAAAATATGGACTAAATTATGCTCTATCAAGACCGCTGGCAAGCGAGCTCTTCCTTCTGATGCTCCGGCTGCGGCCCCTGTCTCCAAGAAGTCTCGGGCTTCCAAACAGCCAGCACCAGCTCTGCCTCCTCTCGAGAAAGAGAAAACTCCCATGGTGCCCCTGCCCTCTGCCCGAGATAATGAGATTTTGAACGCGGAGGATATTACCCATAAGTCTCCGGCGAGCGCCGTTGCGGAGGTGCTACAGGAGCGAATGTTTGGGGGAGTCACTGAGGCTTCAGAGCCTCGTTTGCTTGCTCTCACTGGTCTTTTGGCTAGCTCCACTCGAGAGCAGGTATGTAATACCCGGCTAGACTCCGGTATCGGAATTCCTACCGTCCGGTAGAATCTCGGATGTCGAAAACCTCTAGAAGGGTAAAGTCATGTTTTTATAAAATGTTTTAATGTATTTTATGATTTTAAGTAAGAAAGAAGTTGAGTTTTGAATGAAAAGGAAGGCATTTCCAGGTTCGGCCGCCAAACATGGGATAGTTTAGGGGGGCAAGTTAGGCTTCCGAAAGTGGCTCAGGTTCGGCCGCCAAACCCCATGTTCGGTCGCCGAACATGCATGAGTTTTGGAGGCACTTTAGGCTTCCGAAGGTGGTCTGGCCAACCCCTATATAAAGGCTCCATGGTCGAAACGGGCGAGTTTTCTCCCCATTTTCGACCAACGGTGAGCTTATGCTCTCTCATGGTTGTTTTTGATGATTTTCCCTCCAATCTTTCAAGTTTTAACAAGTATTTTCTTGGCTTTTGAAGATTTGTGAACTTTGAGCAAGTTTTGGAGCTTGGAGACCCAAGGAGCTAGATCTCCCCCATCTCCGAGTTGGATCGCCTCTCCTCTCGATCTTCAAGAGGTAAGGTGACAGGAGCGGTTGTCGAAGCCGGTCAAAAATAACCTTCTTGGTTACCTACAATTTACAACTGTAGACAGTGGTGAATGATCGTATCCACAGAGAATTGATTACCTATTTATTTATCTCAATCAAGACCAAGAGAACTAATTGAAAGCACAAGTGAAAGCAAGTAATCAAAGAGAAATAGAAACAAGTGCAAGGAAAGTAAAAAGGGGGGTTTTGAGATTGATTGGACTAACAACTATGGAAAGCAATTAAAACAGCAAGTAACTAAAATAAAAGAGGAAATCAATATGAGAAAAGTCTAGTTGAAGATATGGATCCACTTTCGTTGTTTGGGTTGATCATTGAAACATGGTTATCTTGATTGATTCAATAGGTTGGTTATGGGGGTGGAAGACGCTGCTCACCACCATGTCTTTCTTTATGAACAAATTGATTAGGGAACATCCTCTAACCAATTACTAATCAACAAATTGCCAAGGAACGTCCTTGGGCCATAGGCATCAAAACAATTGCCAATTGCATGAAGAACAAGAAAGATCCAAACCCTAACTACTCAAACGCGTGAGATGATGTTAGTCATGCAATTCCTTGGGTTTTTACACCAAGTGTTCTAAGATCAGAATATTTTCAGCAATTACAGACTAACAAATATCCTAATCAACAATCAATTAACTTTGCAATCAAAAATCAAGTGGCCAATTTGATCAAAACAACAAAGCAATCTTGGAATCAAAACACAATTGCATGAATATTGAATAAAATCAAAGACAATAGTTTCTGTTCAGATCTCACAACCCATTAAACAACCTTAGTTTCAACCAAACTTCAACTAAAAAGAGGGTTTCAGCCACTCATGGCTGAACCAAACAGAAAATAAAAGAAAAGAAAGCAAAAGATGAAGAACTAAGGTGGGGAAGAGCCTTGGAGAGGCCTTGCCGAAATTGGGAGAGAAGAGGTGGAACCAAATATGCTTTCTTGTCTTCTTGAAGCCTTTAAATATGTCTTGAGAGGCTGCCTAGGGTTTCATGGAAGTCCATGAGACTTTTAGAGGCTGTCCAAAGTGCCCTTGGTGTTGCATGTGCCTTGTTTGTGCATGAGTGAAGGCAAAAACGAGTCATATGTGATAGAAGGCAAGTGGGGGCACTTTGGTCTTTTCATAGCTGTCCAAGATCCTCAAGATGTTGTATATTAAGTCCAAAAGATTGCCCATGCACTAATGAGGAAGGTGGAGCCTCCTTTTGAATTTTGAATGTGCATGATACTAAGTGGGAAATATGTGATCTTGGGATTTGGCTTCCTTAATAAGCTTGATCTTGAAATCCAATATTTGAATGTGAATCTTGGAGATTTGGATCTCAAAATACTTCCCTTGTTTGGCTCCTCAAATATGGCAACTTGAGATATGGCTTCTTGAATAAGGAAAGTGTGCATTGGAGTGCATTTTCGGCTGCCTAAAGTGAGTTTCGGAGGCTGGACTTTCGGCTCTGGACACAAGGTTCGGCGGCCGAAGGTGCCGCCGAAGGTGGTCGACTTTCGTCTCTGGAGTCCTCTTTCGGCCGCCGAAGGTTGCCGCCGAAGGTGACTAATTTTTGGCTTCCGAAAGTAGCCTCCGAAGGTTGCTTCTCTAGTTTTACCTTCTTTTGGCATTTTTAAGAGCATTTTCTCCAAATTGTTTCTTCACACCTAATACTTGCAAAACATGATTAAAACCACAAAATTAGGTAGAATAGGTGCAAACAAACATCAATAAGATCATGAAAATATGGGCTAAAATATGCTCTATCATAAGGGTAGATCCTTAGCTCATTTCATGTTTTAAACGAGTTTTATGAAAGTTTATGGGGTAGAAATGCATGTTTAGGTTAGTTGAATGTTGTCAGGGTTAATGTTGAGTTTTTGACAATGTATGTTGTATATGTATGTTTGATGTGTTGTAGTTGGGGTTTAGGATAGTTTGAGGCCCCTATGAGCTTTTGTAGGTGTGTATGCATGTTTTGGAAGTGTTAGTTTTGAGTTGGAATGGTTTGGGAGGCAAATGTGCATTGTGAAGGCTGAGTTCTGCCCTTTGGAAGAACTCAGGTTCGGCAGCCGAAGGGACTTTCGGCCGCCGAACCTGCCTGTGGAGGCCAGCCTTTGGCTGTCGAACCCTGCCCCCGAAAGTGGACTTTCGGCTATGGAAGGGAGTTTCGGCCGCCGAAGGTGCCGCTGAACATGCATGAGTTTCGTCTCTGGAAGGAACTGATAGAGCATATTTTAGTCCATATTTTCATGATCTTATTGATGTTTATTTGCACCTATTCTATCTAATTTTGTGGTTTTAATCATGTTTTGCAAATATTAGGTGTGAAGAAACAATTTGAAGAAAATGCTCTTAAAAGTGCCAAAGAATGCCAAAAAACAACCACTTTCGGAAGCACCTTCGGAAGCACTTTCGGAAGCCGAAAGTCACCCACCTTCGGAAGCACTTTCGGAGGCACTTTCGGAAGCCGAAAGTCACCCACTTTCGGGGGCACTTTCGGCGGTCTAAAGTCAAGTCTAGAGACGAAAGTCACCCACCTTCGGGGGCACCTTCGGCCGCCGAACCTTGCGTCCAGAGCCGAAAGTCCAGCCTCCGAAACTCATTTTAGGCAGCCGAAAATGCCTCCCAATGCACTCTTTCCTCATTCAAGAAGCCATATCTCAAGTTACCATATTTGAGGAGCCAAACAAGGGAAGTATTTTGAGATCCAAATCTTCAAGATTCACATTCAAATATTGGATTTCAAGATCAAGCTTATTAAGGAAGCCAAATCTTGAAGATCACATGTTTCCCACTTAGTATCATGCACATTCAAAATTAAAGAGGAGGCTTCACCTTCCTTATTAGTGCATGGGCAGCCTCTTAACTCTTTAGGCAACATCTTGAAGACCTTGGGCAGCAATTAAAAAGACCAAAGAGCCCCCACTTGCCTCCCATCACATGCATCTCGTTTTTGCCTTCACCCATGCACAAAGAAGGCACATATGGGACCAAGGGCACTTTGGACAGCCTCTAAAAGACTCATGGACTGCCACCAAACCCTAAGGAGCCTCTCAAGATCTATTTAAAGGCTTCAAGAAGACAAGAAAGGCAGATTTTGAATCTCCCAACCTCTCCAAGATTTGGTTCCACCACTTCTCCAAGAATTCGCCCAAGGCTTTCCAAGGGGCTTCTCCCCTCAATTTCGGTTCTTCTTTCTTCTTTTCTTTAATTTTCTTTTTTGGTTCAGCCATGAGTGGCTGAAACCTTCTTTCTAGTTGAAGTTTGGTTGAAACTAAGGTTGTTTAAAGGGTTGTTGTAACGACCCGAAAATCGGACCGCTACCGGCGCTAGGATCAACTTAAGGCCGCCGGGACCCGTAGCAAGCCTAACATGCATCCTGTGAACCTGTTTAATCCCATACACGATCAACAATATACATAAAAATTAAAACTTTTCTTTCCATATACATCAACCAAACTCATCCTGTGCATATACATTAACATAACATTGATCCCTCAGTGGGATCTCATCAATGCCCCCAATGGGTGACAAAACATATGCTGAGTTGGTTTACATATACATCATAAAAACCCAAGATCATGTATTAAAAAGGGATACAACAGTCTATGGTCAAGCACACCACTAACATCCATGAACCTCATTACATAACTATACTGTACTTTTACATTACAATCCGATCATGTCCATTGCTAGCTATTACATAAACATGACTTCTTTACTCTATCCGGACTCCCGCACTATACTGTACCTGCAAGCCTGGGGGTAAAGGGAGAGGGGTGAGCTAAAAGCCCAGTGAGCTGAACTATAAAACATATTAACACTTATGCTTTAATGAAATGCATCATAACACAGACAATTCACATAAGGGTTGGGTGAACTCATCACCAATTAGTCCAAGTTAACTCTGTGCCAGGCCTGTAGAATGGGGTCCTGGTCTTTCCTGTCAGAACATACATTACTTACCATTTTCCCAAGGCCTCCTCTGGCTCCTGGTCTTCAAGTCCCATAACCGTACTAGACCATAGGATGGGATCCTGGTCTTCCCTTACTCTGTGCCAGGCCTGTAGACTGGGGCCTGGTCTTCCTTACTCTGTGCCAGGCCTGTAGACTGGGGCCTGGTCTTCCTTACTCTGTGCCAGGCCTGTAGACTGGGGCCTGGTCTTCCTGTCATGGACTAACTGGGTCATCCGACATTCACCCACATCAACAACAATTTATGCAATGCGGCATATTCGTGAAAACTAATGCAATCATCCTATTGCATAATCATGATGCATGAAACATGATAAAGCATTTAATTTAAAAGATTAAGTTTTAGTTCCACTCACCTCTGGCTGACTCTGACAACACCGAAGCAGCTGAACTCACTGCTGGGGTCCTCGGTTCCTCGGGTCTGAACCTACATAGGTGGACTCAAATGAGGGACCAAACATACGTAAATACAACTCTAATATACTCCCCAAAAACCCCCTAAAACATCCTGAAAACATCACATAAAAATATGCAAGAAAAGGCTGAACAGGGCACTTTCGGCGGCAGGTTCGGCGGCCGAAAGTCCCTCCAGAGCCGAAAGTTAGGCAGATTCGGCGGCACCTTCGGCGGCCGAAACTCCCAGACAGAGACGAAAGTCTTCTTTCGGGGGCAAGCTTCGGCAGCCGAATGCTGCCTCCACAAGGGGGTTCGGCGGCCGAAACTCCCTTCGGCGGCCGAACCTGGTTTCTGCCAGGAGGGCAGAAACTTGGTTCACATGACCCCCTTGCCTCTCAAAACCTCAAATCAAGCATATATCTCAACCAAATCATGCATACAAGTTCCTAGGGGCCTCAAAACATCAAATACTCCAACTACAACACTTCAAATACACAAAAATCAACATACATTGCTCAAATCATCAATATTAACCCATAAACTCAACATATACCCTAACATGCATTTCTACCCATAGATCTTGCATAAAACTTACTTTAAACACATAAGGAGCTTAAGATCGGCTCTTACCTCTTGAAGATCGAGAGGGAGACGACCTAAACTTGGAGATCCACGAAAATGAGCTCCTGAGTTCCCAAAGCTCCAAAACTTGGTTTAAATGCTCAAACTTGCAAATGTGAGTTTAAAACTCAAGAAAAATGGAAGAGATTTGGAGGAAGAACACAAGATTTGCAAGAGGAAGGTCGGAAGCTCGCTGTGGCCGAAAATGGGAGAAAGCTCGCCCATTTCGGCTAAGTGCCCCATTTATAGGTGGCTGGCCAGGCCACGTTCGGGGGCCGAATGCGCTCCCGCATCCATGCAATGTTCGGCGGCCGAACTTGACTTTCGGCGGCCGAACCTGAACTTCCCTAACTCATGCTTTCGGGGGCCTAACGTGCCTCCAAAACGCATGCATGTTCGGCGGCCGAACTTGGCTTTCGGCGGCCGAACCTGGGTTTTCCTCCAAGGACTTTTCATGCAAAAACTCATTTAATTTCATACTTAAAATCATAAAACACATTAAAACATTTTACAAAAACATGATTCTACCCTTCTAGAGGTCTCCGACATCCGAGATTCCACCGGACGGTAGGAATTCCGATACTGGAGTCTAGCCGGGTATTACAGTTGTGAGATCTGAACAGAAACTTTTGTCTTTGATTTGATTCAATATTCATGCAATTGATGCTTAATTCTAAGATTGCTTTGTTGTTTTGATCAAATTGGCCACTTGACTCTTAATTGCAAAGTTAATTGATTATTGGATTAGGATATTTGTTAGTCCGTAATTGCTGGAAATATTCTGTCCATAGAACACTTGGTGTAAAAACCCAAGAAATGTTCTACACGTTTGAAAGACCTTGCCATAGACATAGTGCAACAGGTTCAAGCATCTCAGCTACCAATACCATGTGGGAATTATGCATACGTAGGATATCCAACTAATCAATGTTCTACACGTTATGAGTATGACCAGCCTAGACATACATTTGGAGGATACTATGAACAGCCAAGGCATGATCCATACTATAACACATACAGTCCATATTGGGGAGACCAACCGAACTATGGCTATGTTGAGGCTAACAACTACCAGGATTATTAAGAATATCAAGCCCAACCAGCACCTCCAAGTTCCAATATGCACCTTGATGAAGATAAGATGAGGACATTGGCAGTTACTTTGCAAAGTATGCAACAACAAATGGATCAAATGGCCATCTCATTGAATGCACTCATGTTAAGAAGAGAGCAAGAACTTCAAGATGTGGAGGATGATGAGGAAAGTTGGCAAGTATAAGAACAAGCCTCTGAAGAAACACAACTAGAATACTGTTTGTCCAAACAAACGGATCAATGGACTAACTGGGTCATCCGACATTCACCCACATCAACAACAATTTATGCAATGCGGCATATTCGTGAAAACTAATGCAATCATCCTATTGCATAATCATGATGCATGAAACATGATAAAGCATTTAATTTAAAAGATTAAGTTTTAGTTCCACTCACCTCTGGCTGACTCTGACAACACCGAAGCAGCTGAACTCACTGCTGGGGTCCTCGGTTCCTCGGGTCTGAACCTACATAGGTGGACTCAAATGAGGGACCAAACATACGTAAATACAACTCTAATATACTCCCCAAAAACCCCCTAAAACATCCTGAAAACATCACATAAAAATATGCAAGAAAAGGCTGAACAGGGCACTTTCGGCGGCAGGTTCGGCGGCCGAAAGTCCCTCCAGAGCCGAAAGTTAGGCAGGTTCGGCGGCACCTTCGGCGGCCGAAACTCCCAGACAGAGACGAAAGTCTTCTTTCGGGGGCAAGCTTCGGCAGCCGAATGCTGCCTCCACAAGGGGGTTCGGCGCCCGAAACTCCCTTCGGCGCCCGAACCTGGTTTCTGCCAGGAGGGCAGAAACTTGGTTCACATGACCCCCTTGCCTCCCAAAACCTCAAATCAAGCATATATCTCAACCAAATCATGCATACAAGTTCCTAGGGGCCTCAAAACATCAAATACCCCAACTACAACACTTCAAATACACAAAAATCAACATACATTGCTCAAATCATCAATATTAACCCATAAACTCAACATATACCCTAACATGCATTTCTACCCATAGATCTTGCATAAAACTTACTTTAAACACATAAGGAGCTTAAGATCGGCTCTTACCTCTTGAAGATCGAGAGGGAGACGACCTAAACTTGGAGATCCACGAAAATGAGCTCCTGAGTTCCCAAAGCTCCAAAACTTGGTTTAAATGCTCAAACTTGCAAATGTGAGTTTAAAACTCAAGAAAAATGGAAGAGATTTGGAGGAAGAACACAAGATTTGCAAGAGGAAGGTCGGAAGCTCGCTGTGGCCGAAAATGGGAGAAAGCTCGCCCATTTCGGCTAAGTGCCCCATTTATAGGTGGCTGGCCAGGCCACGTTCGGGGGCCGAATGCGCTCCCGCATCCATGCAATGTTCGGCGGCCGAACTTGACTTTCGGCGGCGGAACCTGAACTTCCCTAACTCATGCTTTCGGGGGCCTAACGTGCCTCCAAAACGCATGCATGTTCGGCGGCCGAACTTGGCTTTCGGCGGCCGAACCTGGGTTTTCCTCCAAGGACTTTTCATGCAAAAACTCATTTAATTTCATACTTAAAATCATAAAACACATTAAAACATTTTACAAAAACATGATTCTACCCTTCTAGAGGTCTCCGACATCCGAGATTCCACCGGACGGTAGGAATTCCGATACTGGAGTCTAGCCGGGTATTACATTCTCCCCCCCTTAAGAACATTCGTCCCCGAATGTTCCTCAACTAGCACATGCAAGGCGTACAACATATCATACACACATAAACACATAAACTCACAAAAAAAAACTAACCTTAGAAAAGATAAGGGTACTGCTGGAGCATGGACTCCCGTGTCTCCCAGGTGCATTCTTCCATATTGTGGTGGTTCCACAGAACTTTCACCATCGGGATTTCCTTGTTTCTCAGCTTCCTGATTTGGGTGTCTAGGATCCGTACTGGCTGCTCAACATAGGCGAGATCCTCTTGGATCTCCACATCAGGCTCACTAAGAACCTTGCCCGGATCTGACACAAACTTTCTCAACATAGAAACATGGAAAACCGGATGGATTCTCTCCATTGAAGCAGGTAAATCCAGCTTGTACGATACATTCCCAATCTTTTGCAAGACTTCAAAGGGTCCGATGTACCGCGGAGCTAGCTTACCTTTCTTCCCGAACCGAACCACTCCTTTCATTGGAGACACCTTAAGCAATACCAGATCCCCCTCCTGAAACTCTACTAGTCTTCTGCGGATGTCTGCATAACTATTCTGTCTGCTTGCAGCAGTCTTGATTTTCTCTCTAATTAAGGGTACCACCCTGCTGGTGATCTCTACTAGCTCGGGTCCTGCTAAGGACCTCTCTCCTACCTCCTCCCAGCAAACAGGTGATCTGCACTTCCTTCCATATAAAGCTTCATATGGGGCCATCCCGATGCTAGCATGATGACTGTTATTGTAGGCAAACTCCACCAAAGGTAGATGTTGCCTCCAAGAACCGCCAAAGTCCAGCACACACATTCTCAGCATATCTTCTATGGTCTGGATGGTCCTCTCTGACTGTCCGTCTGTCTGTGGATGGAAGGCAGTGCTGAAATCCAACCTAGTACCCATAGCATTCTGCAGACTCCGCCAAAACCTGGAGGTGAACTGGGGCCCTCTATCTGACACTATAGAAACAGGAACCCCATGCAGTCTGACTATCTCATCAACGTACACCTGCGCCAACTTGTCCACAGAATAGCCACTCCTGACAGGGATGAAGTGAGCAGATTTGGTGAGTCTGTCCACAATCACCCATATGGAGTCCAATCTGTTGGACGTCGCCGGTAACCCCACTACGAAGTCCATAGCTATATTCTCCCATTTCCATTCTGGAATAGGTAGCGGGTTAAGCATTCCAGCCGGCTTCTGATGTTCCAGCTTCACCCTCTGACACACTTCGCAGGCTGACACAAACTGTGCCACTTCTCTCTTCATAGCTGGCCACCAATAAACTTTCTTCAGATCTTGATACATCTTGGTGGCTCCGGGGTGAATGCTGTATCTTGCATTATGAGCCTCTCTCATAATGTCTCCTTTTAGCCCTATGTCATCTGGTACACACAATCGACTCCCATAGCGGAGGATCCCCTTATTGTCAAATCTAAACTCACTGTCCTTGCCTGACTGAACAGTCCTGGCAATCTTCACTAATTCTGGGTCCTCATGTTGTTTCTGAGCCACCTGCTCCAGAAATACGGGCGTCACTTTCATCTGAGCAACCATAGCACCTGTACCAGACAACTCCAACTGTAGACCTTCCTCAATGAGCTTGTAAAACTCTTTCACCACTGGTCTCCTCTCTGCCGTGATGTGGGATAGACTGCCTAGTGACTTCCGGCTTAGGGCGTCTGCCACGACATTCGCCTTACCCGGATGATACTGAATCTAGCAATCATAGTCACTCAGTAGCTCTACCCATCTCCTCTGCCTCAGGTTCAAATCCCTCTGACTCAAGATGTACTGCAGGCTTTTATGATCTGTGAAGATCTCACATTTTACCCCATAGAGGTAGTGCCTCCACATCTTGAGTGCAAAAATTACTGCTGCCATCTCAAGGTCATGTGTGGGGTAATTTAACTCATGCTTCTTTAGCTGCCTAGAAGCATAAGCAATCACCCTCTCATTTTGCATCAGTACACAACCCAGTCCCACACGGGACGCATCACAAAAGACTGTAAAGTCCTCATCACTAGATGGCAGAGCTAGAACTGGCGCTGAAGTCAACCTCTTCTTAAGCTCTTCAAAACTCTCCTCGCACTGGTCGGTCCACAGAAACTTCTGATTCTTCCTGGTTAGTCTGGTCAGAGGAGTTGCTATTTTCGAGAAGTCCTGAACGAACCTCCTGTAGTAACCTGCCAAACCCAAGAAACTCTTGATCTCTGTTACTGAAGTGGGTCTAGGCCAGTTAGCCACAGTTTTTGTCTTCTTGGGGTCCACCTCTATCCCATTCTCTGACACTACATGCCCCAAGAACGAAATGCTCCTCAGCCAGAATTCACACTTAGAGAACTTGGCATACAAGCCATGTTCCCTCAAGGTCTGTAGAACCAACCTCAGATGATGGGCATGCTCCTCTGCATTCCTGGAATACACCAAGATATCATCTATGAAGACAATAACGAAGTGATCCAGGTACTGGCTAAACACTCTGTTCATGAGGTCCATGAATGCTGCAGGGGCGTTGGTTAACCCGAACGGCATCACAAGGAACTCAAAATGCCCATATCTGGTCCTGAAAGCTGTCTTTGGAACGTCCTCTTCCCTGATCCTCAACTGATGGTACCCCGATCTCAGATCTATTTTGGAGAAACAACCCGCTCCTGCTAGCTGGTCGAATAAATCATCGATCCTTGGCAATGGGTACTTGTTCTTGGTAGTGACTTTGTTCAACTGCCTGTAGTCGATACAAAGTCTAAGGGATCCATCCTTCTTTCTCACAAACAAAACTGGAGCACCCCAGGGTGAGGTACTCGGTCGGATGAAGCCCTTGTCTACCAGCTCCTGTAACTGCTCCTTCAACTCTTTCAATTCTGCTGGCGCCATCCTGTAGGGAGGGATAGAGATCGGTCGGGTTCCAGGCATCAGTTCTATCTCGAACTCTATCTCCCTAGCAGGTGGTAAACCTGGCAGCTCTTCTGGGAACACATCTAAGAATTCTCTAACCACTGGCACTGAGGCGGGCTCTCTAACCTGACTATTAAGCTCTCTCACATGAGCCAAATACCCCTGACATCCCCTCCTGAGCAACCTACGAGCCTGAAGAGCTGATATCAGACCTCTAGGTGTACCCCTCCTGTCTCCTCTGAAGACAACCTCAGACCCATCCTGACCTCTGAACCTGACTACCTTATCTCTGCAGTCCAAGGTAGCACCATGGGTAGATAACCAGTCCATCCCTAGAATGACGTCAAAATCTGTCAAATCTAGAACCACCAGGTCGGCGGACAGGCATCTTCCTTCAACAAACACAGGACTACACTGGCAGACTGACTCTGCCACTGATGGATCACACTTGGGTCCACTGACCCAGAGAGGACACTCTAACCCAGAAGTCATCAGACCCAACCTCCCCACGGCTCTCGGAGCAATAAAAGAATGAGATGCACCAGGGTCCATCAAGGCATATACATCTGAACAACCAATAATTAAGTTACCTGCCACCACGGTGTTAGATGCATCTGTCTCCTGCTGTGTCATTGTGAAGATCCGTGCTGGGGCTGATGGACCTTCACCTCTAAAACCCGCTGAAGAAGAGGCTGCTCCTCTCCCTCTGCCTCTGCCACTGGCCTGAGTCATGGCTGGAGCTGCTGGCTGCGCTACACTGCCTGAAGCTGTCTGCTGGGACTGAGCCATCGGGACTGCTCTTGGACAATCTCGAGCTATATGCCCCTCCTGACCACATCTAAAACAGGCTGTAGTCCCTAACCGACAAACTCCCTTGTGTGGTCTACCACACCTTGCACAAACTGCATTATCCGCACCAGAGCTTGAGCCACTCCCAAATCCCAGACTAGACTTGACTTTATTCCAGAACTTATTCTTCTTACCCTTGGGCTTACCCCATCTCTTACTGCCTGAAGCTGCTGCACTCAGGGTAGAGGGATCTAACCTTCCCCCACTCGGAGTTTTAGAATCGGAAGACTGTGCCACTGACTGCTTAACTGTCCCCTGAACGATGGCACTGGCCTCCATCTTCCTGGCCATATCTACTATGGCATGGAAGCTCTCCCTGTCCACTGACTGAATCAAGGAGGAATACCTGGAATGAAGTTTCATGACATACCTCCTTGACCTCTTTGAATCTGTGTC
The DNA here is from genome assembly GCF_001659605.2 of Manihot esculenta. Taxonomy (NCBI): domain Eukaryota; kingdom Viridiplantae; phylum Streptophyta; class Magnoliopsida; order Malpighiales; family Euphorbiaceae; genus Manihot; species Manihot esculenta. The sequence continues at coordinate 20,061,849 of NC_035163.2, forward strand.
CAGACTCTGCCCAGAAAAAGGCAACAGCTCCATAAATCTGTCGGTGAACTCCTCCACACCCATTTCATCCGTCTGCCTCAACTGTTCAAACTCTATCATCTTCAGCTCCCTTGAACTATCGGGAAAAGCCCATCCTGCAAACTCGTTTGCAAACTCTTCCCAAGTCATGCTGTCCACTCTCGGGTTCACATAATTCTTGAACCACTCTCGTGCCTTCTTGCACTTAAGCGTGAACCCGGCCATCTGAATGGCTCTACTGTCATCAGCCCCAATCTCATTAGTGATTACTTTAACCCTTTCAAGGTACACAAATGGGTCATCCCCTTTTTCATACTGAGGAGCACCCAATTTCATGTAGTCGGTCATCTTAACCTTGCTCCCACTGGCTTAGCTAGGTCTAGGTGGCTGAACAACTGGGGCTGCTGGTTCTGCAGGTGGTGGAGGTGGTGCAACATTTTCTGAGGTAGGGTTTGCTGGACTTGGATAGTAGGGTGGAGGTGGATACATTGGGTACTGAAAGTATGGTGGGTAGTATGGTTGGTATGGCATCTGTGTGGGATAAGGGGTGAAACTAGGGTAATCCGATCCACCTCCCATCGAATACCCGGGATGTTGTGAGAAGTGTGGGTAGTGGGGTGGCTGAACAAATCCCGAGGCCTGAGTGCCTCCTTGGGACTCTCCCATTCCCTCTTCTGACATACTGACTCCCAAACTGCCATCCCTCCTCTGCTCTATATCCATCTCATCCCCCATGCCCTCAGACATTCCTCCTTGAACTGTTCCTCTGACTGATCTGCTTCTACCCAGATCCAACGACCTTCTAGGGTCTCTTGCAGCTCTTTCTCGGTTAGACCTACTAGACATTGCCCTAGGCAATGCTGGAGGACGGGCGCTCATGCCCTCATCCTCAGGTGGCACTCCAGTCAATCGTGCAGATCGACGAGTTCCTCTCATCCTGTTTTCTGAAAAACAGTACACATCAAGCAAGCATTAGCATCATATGGTTCATGTGGGCACACATGAACCCTCATCACAAACATCACATAGCATAGCATATCATTAATGCACATGCATATTATCATGGCATTTCACATCATCATGCAAGACAGGACTCCACATCCTATCCTAGTGGACATGATCTTTTCCTATTGTGCTTGACCTTCTATAACATCTATGAGCCCGACACTCTAGGTCCGACCATATGAACCTAGGGCTCTGATACCATTCTGTAACGACCCGAAAATCGGACCGCTACCGGCGCTAGGATCCGGGTCAACTTAAGGCCGCCGGGACCCGTAGCAAGCCTAACATGCATCCTGTGAACCTGTTTAATCCCATACACGATCAACAATATACATAAAAATTAAAACTTTTCTTTCCATATACATCAACCAAACTCATCCTGTGCATATACATTAACATAACATTGATCCCTCAGTGGGATCTCATCAATGCCCCCAATGGGTGACAAAACATATGCTGAGTTGGTTTACATATACATCATAAAAACCCAAGATCATGTATTAAAAAGGGATACAACAGTCTATGGTCAAGCACACCACTAACATCCATGAACCTCATTACATAACTATACTGTACTTTTACATTACAATCCGATCATGTCCATTGCTAGCTATTACATAAACATGACTTCTTTACTCTATCCGGACTCCCGCACTATACTGTACCTGCAAGCCTGGGGGTAAAGGGAGAGGGGTGAGCTAAAAGCCCAGTGAGCTGAACTATAAAACATATTAACACTTATGCTTTAATGAAATGCATCATAACACAGACAATTCACATAAGGGTTGGGTGAACTCATCACCAATTAGTCCAAGTTAACTCTGTGCCAGGCCTGTAGAATGGGGTCCTGGTCTTTCCTGTCAGAACATACATTACTTACCATTTTCCCAAGGCCTCCTCTGGCTCCTGGTCTTCAAGTCCCATAACCGTACTAGACCATAGGATGGGATCCTGGTCTTCCCTTACTCTGTGCCAGGCCTGTAGACTGGGGCCTGGTCTTCCTTACTCTGTGCCAGGCCTGTAGACTGGGGCCTGGTCTTCCTTACTCTGTGCCAGGCCTGTAGACTGGGGCCTGGTCTTCCTGTCATGGACTAACTGGGTCATCCGACATTCACCCACATCAACAACAATTTATGCAATGCGGCATATTCGTGAAAACTAATGCAATCATCCTATTGCATAATCATGATGCATGAAACATGATAAAGCATTTAATTTAAAAGATTAAGTTTTAGTTCCACTCACCTCTGGCTGACTCTGACAACACCGAAGCAGCTGAACTCACTGCTGGGGTCCTCGGTTCCTCGGGTCTGAACCTACATAGGTGGACTCAAATGAGGGACCAAACATACGTAAATACAACTCTAATATACTCCCCAAAAACCCCCTAAAACATCCTGAAAACATCACATAAAAATATGCAAGAAAAGGCTGAACAGGGCACTTTCGGCGGCAGGTTCGGCGGCCGAAAGTCCCTCCAGAGCCGAAAGTTAGGCAGATTCGGCGGCACCTTCGGCGGCCGAAACTCCCAGACAGAGACGAAAGTCTTCTTTCGGGGGCAAGCTTCGGCAGCCGAATGCTGCCTCCACAAGGGGGTTCGGCGGCCGAAACTCCCTTCGGCGGCCGAACCTGGTTTCTGCCAGGAGGGCAGAAACTTGGTTCACATGACCCCCTTGCCTCTCAAAACCTCAAATCAAGCATATATCTCAACCAAATCATGCATACAAGTTCCTAGGGGCCTCAAAACATCAAATACTCCAACTACAACACTTCAAATACACAAAAATCAACATACATTGCTCAAATCATCAATATTAACCCATAAACTCAACATATACCCTAACATGCATTTCTACCCATAGATCTTGCATAAAACTTACTTTAAACACATAAGGAGCTTAAGATCGGCTCTTACCTCTTGAAGATCGAGAGGGAGACGACCTAAACTTGGAGATCCACGAAAATGAGCTCCTGAGTTCCCAAAGCTCCAAAACTTGGTTTAAATGCTCAAACTTGCAAATGTGAGTTTAAAACTCAAGAAAAATGGAAGAGATTTGGAGGAAGAACACAAGATTTGCAAGAGGAAGGTCGGAAGCTCGCTGTGGCCGAAAATGGGAGAAAGCTCGCCCATTTCGGCTAAGTGCCCCATTTATAGGTGGCTGGCCAGGCCACGTTCGGGGGCCGAATGCGCTCCCGCATCCATGCAATGTTCGGCGGCCGAACTTGACTTTCGGCGGCCGAACCTGAACTTCCCTAACTCATGCTTTCGGGGGCCTAACGTGCCTCCAAAACGCATGCATGTTCGGCGGCCGAACTTGGCTTTCGGCGGCCGAACCTGGGTTTTCCTCCAAGGACTTTTCATGCAAAAACTCATTTAATTTCATACTTAAAATCATAAAACACATTAAAACATTTTACAAAAACATGATTCTACCCTTCTAGAGGTCTCCGACATCCGAGATTCCACCGGACGGTAGGAATTCCGATACTGGAGTCTAGCCGGGTATTACAGTTGTGAGATCTGAACAGAAACTTTTGTCTTTGATTTGATTCAATATTCATGCAATTGATGCTTAATTCTAAGATTGCTTTGTTGTTTTGATCAAATTGGCCACTTGACTCTTAATTGCAAAGTTAATTGATTATTGGATTAGGATATTTGTTAGTCCGTAATTGCTGGAAATATTCTGTCCATAGAACACTTGGTGTAAAAACCCAAGAAATTGTATGATCTAGCAACATCTCATGCGTTTGAGTAGCTAGGGTTTGGATCTTTCTTGTTCTTCATGCAATTGGCAATTGTTTTGATGCCTTTGGCCCAAGGACGTTCCTTGGCAATTTGTTGATTAGTAATTGGTTAGAGGACGTTCCTAATCAGTTTGTTCATAAGGAAAGACATGGTGGTGAGAAGCGTCTTCCACCCCCATAACCAACCTATTGAATCAATCAAGATAACCATGTTTCAATGATCAACCCAAACAACCAAAGTGGATCCATATCTTCAACTAGATTTTTCACATATTGATTTCCCTCTTTTATTTTAATTACTTGCTGTTTTAATTGCTTTTAATAGTTGTTAATCAAATCATCTCAAAAACCCCCTTTTTTACTTTCTTGCACTTTACTTTAATTCAACTTTTAGTTACTTGCTTTCACTTGTGCTTTCAATTAGTTCTATTGGTCTTGATTGAGATAAATAAATAGGCAATCAATTCTCTGTGGATACGATCCTTCACCACTATCTGCAGTTGTAAATTGTAGGTAACCAAGAAGGTTATTTTTGACCGGCTTCGACAACTTCTCCTGTCAAAAATTGGCGCCGTTGTCGGGGAATTGATTTCACTTGTTTGTTTATTTCCTTTCATGACCAAGATCTGAATCATGGATAAGGTAAGTAGATCTGATTTTTCTTTTCTGACATCTTTTATGAAAGACCTTGCCATAGACATAGTGCAACAGGTTCAAGCATCTCAGCTACCAATACCATGTGGGAATTATGCATACGTAGGATATCCAACTAATCAATGTTCTACACGTTATGAGTATGACCAGCCTAGACATACATTTGGAGGATACTATGAACAGCCAAGGCATGATCCATACTATAACACATACAGTCCATATTGGGGAGACCAACCGAACTATGGCTATGTTGAGGCTAACAACTACCAGGATTATTAAGAATATCAAGCCCAACCAGCACCTCCAAGTTCCAATATGCACCTTGATGAAGATAAGATGAGGACATTGGCAGTTACTTTGCAAAGTATGCAACAACAAATGGATCAAATGGCCATCTCATTGAATGCACTCATGTTAAGAAGAGAGCAAGAACTTCAAGATGTGGAGGATGATGAGGAAAGTTGGCAAGTATAAGAACAAGCCTCTGAAGAAACACAACTAGAATACTGTTTGTCCAAACAAACGGATCAAACAGAACTTGTTGATAATTCAAATAACATTGATTGTTTGAGCAAAGATAATTTTGATATAAAAGATGATATTCTAACCAATGATTCATGCAGGGAAGCTAGCCAAGAAGATGATGAAAGTCAGGAAGAACCAAAACTGAAAGAAACCAATTGCAGCGTCCAACAGGTTGAGGTTGCGCAGACAGAAGACATTCGACCGCCGAATCCAGTCTACTTTTGGACGCCGAACCCTGCTGACCTCCATATGCCAGAGTCTGATGCGCCACTTCAAGAACACATTGCGCAGGCGGAAAACATTCTTCGGCCGCCGAACACTTTTCGGCCGCCGAACCCTACTGACTTGCGGAAGCCGAATCCCTTGCCACAATCCGCTTCGCAAACTGAAGACTTTCGGCTGCCAAATACAGACATTCTTCGGCCACCGAACCAGACTACCTTTCAGACGCCAGACGCAATCAGCTTTCGGCCGCCGAACTCAGAACTCTTTCGGTCGCCGAATCCGACCACTTTTCAGCTCCCCTTTCATTCCGGTCTTACGCATAAGGGGCAATCTGAAACTCCTTTCAGCCTTCCAACGCAAACAGCCAATGCTCACAAGGAACAAATGGTGTTCCAAGCACCTAAACCAAAGGAGCATGCAGATCAATGTCTTCCCAAACCTCCGGGTAAGGTAGAGTTTGTTTTACCAAATTTTAGTACTAAATTGCAGCTACACATGGAGAAACATGAATTGGAGTTCAAAGTTCTGCCCAATCATCTCAAGAATGCAAAAGCTAGAAACACACCTCATCTGAAAGAGGAAAAGCTAATCATGTTACTTCATGAGTACATGGAGAAAGTAGGATGGTTCATGACCAAATCAAAAGGAGTGCTACACTTTTTGCTCAATGCAGTTGGGACGCATTTCCCTTCCCCAATTACTTGAGCCTTGATCAAGAGGATCGCACCATGCACACCACACCCAGGGGAGTACTCAGTTTCCTTTGTTCTTTTATGTTTCTTATACATTGAGGACAATGCATGATTTAAGTGTGGGGGTGCATATCTCTTAATTTTTACTTTTCAGTTTATTTTTGCTTTAATCTTTTGTTTGCTTGCATTAGGAAAATTTTTTCATTTTTGTTATTTATGCTTTCAATAAAACACACACAACCACAACCTTCTTCTTCTTTTTGTTTTGCTCTACTCAAACTGATGAACTATATTGAATGAGTCTTTCTTTCCATGACCCCATTGATGTGATAACTCTTTAAACTTATGTTGAATCAATTGCAATGAGTTGTATTCATGTTTGAGAATTGCCTTTTGAATTGAATTTTAGAGCTTGCCAATGGTGAAAAATATATTGATGACCCTCAATTGATTGAGAATAAATTAAAATTGTGTGAATGAACTTAATGTGACTTGATTTAGCAATTGGTGTTGATTTGCCCAATTCATTGAGAGAAAGAAAATTCAGCAAAGGCAAAGACCTCAAAAGCACAAAATCAAAAACTATTCCAATGGTCAAAAGACTATGAATAAGGCTAGTAGCCACTTGGATGGGTGACCAACTGCAAAATATAAACCATGAGATCAAAAATAGGTTGGTGACCTTTCCAAGCAAGATCTAAAGTGCAAAAGCTTGAATAAAGTACTTCAAGGTAGGGGCAAGTCAATCCAAAGGCTAGAAAAAGCCTTAACAAATTAATGTGCATGTCTCTCTTGAGGAAAACAAATCCTAGCCATGGTAAGCAAAGGGAAACAAGGAAAAGAGGTAAGTAATTGACAGGAGCGGTTGTCGAAGCCGGTCAAAAATAACCTTCTTGGTTACCTACAAATACAACTGTAGACAGTGGTGAAGGATCGTATCCACAGAGAATTGATTACCTATTTATTTATCTTAATCAAGACCAATCAAACCAATTGAAAGCACAAGTGAAAGCAAGTGATTGCAAATAGAACAAAAGTAAGGTGCACGGAAAGTAAAAGGGGGGTTTTGAGATGATTTGATTAACAACTAATGAAAGTAATTAAAACAGCAAGTAATAAAAATAAAAGAGAAAATCAATAAGAGAAAGGTCTAGTTGAAGATATGGATCCACTTTGGTTGTTTGGGTTGATCATTGAAACATGGTAATCTTGATTAACTCAATATGTTGGTTATGGGGGTGGAAGACGCTTCTCACCACCATGTCTTTCCTTATGAACAAATTGATTAGGGAACGTCCTCTAACCAATTACTAATCAACAAATTGCCAAGGAACGTCCTTGGGCCATAGGCATCAAAACAATTGCCAATTGCATGAAGAACAAGAAAGATGCAAACCCTAACTACTCAAACACATGAGATGATGTTAGATCATGCAATTTCTTGGTTTTTACACCAAGTGTTCTTAGATCAGAATATTTCCAGCAATTACGGACTACAAATATCCTAATCAACAATCAATTAACTTTGCAATCAAGAATCAAATGGCCAATTTGATCAAAACAACAAAGCAATCTTTATAATTAAGCACAATTGCATGAATATTGAATAAATCAAAAGCAAACACTTTATGTTCAGATCTCACAACCTTTTAAACAACCTTAGTTTCAACCAAACTTCAACTAGAAATAGGGTTTCAGCCACTCATGGCTGAACCAAAACAGAAAATAGAAGAAAAGAAGAAAGAAGATGAAGAACTAAGGTGGAGGAGCCTTTGGAGAGCCTTGATCAATCCCTTGATGGAAGATGTTGATTCTTGGTCTTCTAAAGGCCTTTAAATAGATCTTGAGAGGCTGCCTTTTTCCTTTTTAGTTTCCATGTATCTTTGAGTGATTGCCCCATAGTGCCCTTGAGTCTCCTTTGTGCATGTGTGGAGTTGCAAGCCCTTTTTGGTCTTTTAATTGATGTCCAAGGTGTGTCCAAGAAGATTTATGCACTAAAAAGGAAGGTGGAGCCTTGATTTGAATTTTGAATGAGCATAGCACTATGTAGGAAACATGTGATCTTCAAGATTTGGCTCATTAAATAGGGAAGAGCATGTTCGGGGGCAAGTTCGGCCGCCTAAGTTAAGTTTCGGGGGTAGGACTTTCGTCTCTGGAGCCAAGGTTCAGCGGCCGAAGGTGCCCCCGAAGGTGGGTGACTTTCGCCTCTGGACTGGACTTTAGGCCGCTGAAAGTGCCCCCGAAAGTGGGTGACTTTCGGCTTCCGAAAGTGCTTCCGAAGGTGCCCCTGAAAGTGGTTGAGTTTTGGCTTCCGAAAGTGCTTCCGGAGGTGCTTCCGAAAGTGGCTGTTTTTGGGCATTCTTTGGCACTTTTAAGAGCATTTTCTTCAAATTGTTTCTTCACACCTAATATTTGCAAAACATGATTAAAACCACAAAATTAGGTAGAATAGGTGCAAATAAACATCAATAAGATCATGAAAATATGGACTAAAATATGCTCTATCAAATACTCCCACACTTAAGCTTTTGCTTGTCCTCAAGCAAACAAACATAGTCAAATAAGTTTTCTTTGCTCTAGATCCTTATTTCCACTTAGGCTCTTACTCTAGACCCCTATTTTGAAGCATTGCAGTGAAGAATATATGCATGAAGATTACTTACCCCCTTTCCTTGTTTCCCTTTGCTTACCATGGCTAGGATTTGTTTTCCTCAAGAGAGACATGCACATTAATTTGTTAAGACTTTTTCTAGCTTTTGGATTGACTTGCCCTTACCTTGAAGTACTTTATTCAGGCTTTTGCACTTTAGATTTTGCTTGGAAAGATCACCAACCTATTTTTGATGTCATGGTTTATATTTTTCAGTTGGTCACCTATCCAAGTGGCTACTAGCCTTGTTCATAGTCTTTTGACCATTGGAATAGTTTTTCAATTTGTGCTTTTGAGGTCTTTGCCTTTGCTGAATTTTCTTTCTCTCAATGATTTGGGCAAATCAACACCAATTGCTAAATCAAGTCACATTAAGTTCATTCACACAATTTTAATTTATTCTCAATCAATTGAGGGTCATCAATATATTTTTCACCAATGGCAAACTCAAAGATTCAATTCAAAAGGTAATTCTCAAACATGAATACAACTCACTGCAATTGATTCAACATAAGTTTAAAGAGTTATCACATTAATGGGGTCATGGAAAGAAAAACTCATCTATCATAGTTCATAAGTTTGAGTAGAGCAAAACAAAAAGAAGAAGATGGTTGTGGTTGTGTGTGTTTTGTTGAAAGCATAAATAAATTAGAATTTAACTGTGGCTAACTAATTAAAAGGAACTTAAAACTGAAGGAAAAAAGAAAAATTTTTTGCAATCTGAAAGCATGAGAAATTGTAGAAGAAGAAAAGAGAAGAAGAAAGAGAAGAATGAAGAAGAAGCTATATGCACCCCCACACTTAAATTATGCATTGTCCTCAATGTAAAAGAAGAGAGAAGAGAACAAAATAAACTGAGTACTTCCCTGGGGTGTGGTGTGCTTGGCATGATCCTCTAGGCAGAATGAGTGACGAACAGATGTTCGTCTGGGAACTCTTCTTTGACTAGGCATGGTGCAGAGCTGGAGGGAAGTCGGCTGAGGTGGTCTGCCACAAGGTTTTCTTTGCCTTTCTTGTCTCTTATCTCAAGATCAAATTCTTGTAGAAGTAGAATCCACCTAATGAGCCTTGGTTTGGCTTCTTTTTTCTTGATCAAATATCGCAAGGTTGCATGGTCAGAATAGACAATGACTTTGGTTCCCAAAAGATATGGTCTGAACTTTTCCAAAGCAAATACAATTGCCAAGGGCTCCTTTTCAGTTGTTGTATAGTTTCTTTGTGCAAAATCCAATGTGCGAGAGGCATAGTGAATGACATGGGGGGAGTTTCCCACACGTTGCCCCAAGACTGCTCCTACTGTATAATTGCAAGCATCACACATGATTTCAAATGGCAGGTTCCAATCAGGCCCTTGAATAATTGGGGCAGTAATAAGCAATTCTTTAATCAAATCAAACGCCTTTTTGCAATCTGCATCAAAATCAAATGTTACATCTTGTTGGAGCAATCTACATAATGGCAAAGTGATTTTTGAGAAATCCTTGATGAATCTTCTATAGAATCCTGCGTGGCCAAGGAATGATCGAATGTCTTTAACGTTTGTGGGGTAAGGTAGATTTTTGATGGTATCCACCTTAGCCTTGTCCACTTCAATGCCCTTAGCTGAAACAACATGTCCTAAGACCATACCTTGATTAACCATAAAATGACATTTTTCATAATTAAGCACAAGGTTAGTCTCAATGCATCTTTGCAAGATCTTTTCTAAATTGGTAAGGCATTCATCAAAAGAATTTCCATGAACAGTGAAGTCATCCATAAATACCTCAATTGTCTTACCCACATAGTCAGAAAATATGCTCATCATGAATCGCTGAAAAGTGGCAGGTGAATTGCATAGTCCAAATGGCATTCTTCTAAAGGCGAAAGTGCCAAAAGGGCAAGTGAAGGTAGTCTTCTCTTGATCTTTAGGAGCAACTGGAATCTGGTAGAAACTTGAATAACCATCAAGACAACAATAGTGAGATTTACCTGCAAGCCTTTCTAGCATTTGATCAATGAAAGGAAGTGGGAAGTGATATTTTCTCGTCGCAGCATTGAGCTTCCTATAGTCCATGCATACCCTCCATCCATTCTAAACTCTAGTGGGAACAAGTTCTCCTTCAGCATTCGGAACAATGGTAATTCCAGTTTTCTTTGGAACTACATGTACAGGGCTCACCCATTTGCTATCAGATATTGGGTAGATGATTCCTGCATCAAGGAGTTTGACTATTTCTTTCTTCACTACTTCCATCATGGGTGGATTGAATCTCCTTTGAGCATCTTTGACTGGCTTGCATTCATCCTCCATGTGAATTCTATGCATGCAAGTGGAGGGGGAGATACCTTTGATGTCATCAATGGTCCATCCTATGGCTCCCTTGTGTTTCTGTAGTACCTTTAAGAGGCTTGCTTCTTCATGTTGGTTCAATTCATTGGACACTATGACTGGAAGTGTCTTGTTGGCTCCTAAGTACATGTATTTCAGATGGTCTGGGAGAGGCTTCAGATCTGAAGGCTGTTGCAAAGATGGATTAGAAGAGCTTGCTTGTGATGGGGGCTGCTGGGAGAGGTTTGGCGGCCGAAAAGGTGCTGGGTTCGGCGGCCGAAGGTCTTCTTTTTGCGCAGTGTGTTGCAAAAGTGGCGCAACAAAATCTGGTGTCAGAGGAGCAGTAGGGTTCGGCGGCCGAAAGTGGGCTATGTTCGGCGGCCGAAGATCTTCTATCTGCTTGATCTCAACCTGCTGAATGCTGCAGATTGTTTCTTTTAATTTCAGGTTTTCAATCCTGCAAAGATCATCATCTAAAACAGAATCTTGATTTTCATTAAACACATCTTGGCTCAAACAATCAATAATATCAAGACCATAAACTGGGGACATATCATGAGGATATTTCATGGCATCATAGACATTGTACTTGATTATTTCCCCTTCAAATTCCATGGTAAGAGTACCATCATGCACATCAATTTTAGTTCTAGCAGTACTCAAGAAAGGACGTCCAAGAAGAATGTCAGAACTAGTATTGCAACTATCTTCCTTAGTATCAATCACATAAAAATCAGCAGGAAAGACAAGTTCATCTACTTGGACTAACACATCTTCTAGAACACCTATAGGGTATACCACAGATCTATCAGCCAATTGTATCACAACTCTTGTTTCTTTTAGTGCACATGCATTGAGAGATTTATAGATGGAGAGAGGCATGACATTGATAGATGCACCAAGATCACACATGGCTTTCTTGATACCAACATTCCCAATTTTGCAATAGATAGCAAACATACCTTTGTCCTTGCATTTAGTAGGGAGTTCTCTTTTAATGACAATAGTAACTACCTCACCTACACTTACTTTCTCTCTTTCAGCTAGCTTTCTTCTGTTGGTGCACAACTCTTTCAGAAATTTTGCGTACCTTGGAATCTGCTTGACAGCATCTAGCAGTGGTATGTTGATCTCCACTTTTCTGAAGGTCTCAAGGATCTCCTTTTCTTCTTTTTCTTTTTGAGTTCTTTCAAATCTTTTTGGAAAAGGAGGTGGAATGTGAAAACTTACCTTCGGGTCAGCTCTTTGCACAGGAGGCGGTGCAGAATGAGATGGAGAGGCTTCAGGTGGCCTTGGTTCTACTTCCTTCTCTTGATCATGATTTGCATCTTGAAGCTCTTTGCCACTTCTCAAAGTAATGGCACTTACATTTTGTTTGGGATTTGCCTCAGTCTGGGATGGCAACTTTCCTTGAGTTTCCAATCTGTTTATAGAGGTGGCCATCTGTCCTATCTGTTGTTGTATCATTTGCAAGGTTTTCATTACCTCATTCATAGTGTTATTGTCCACTGGAGGTGCTGGTTGGACTTGGTTTCTTTGGTAGCCTTGGTAATTTTGATCATTGTTGGGCTTTGCATAGCTGAAATTGGAGTGATCTCTCCAACCTGGATTGTATGTATTGGAGTATGGATCATATCTAGGCTGGTTGTTGTATCTCCCAATTGCATTGACTTGCTGATTGTCTTCTTGGAGGGTGGGACACTGATTAGTGGGGTGTCCTACATATAAGCAGATCCCATATGGCACAGGAGGCTGGGGTGCTTGAGTCTGTTGGACTTGGCCTAGGGCGATCTTTTCCACAAGAGAAGTTAGTTTAGAAATTTGAGATTCAACAGAGGATGTACTTACCTCATAGATTCCTCTTTGCATTTGCTCCTCTTCATCATATTGCTTAGACGAAGCTGCGAGATTGGATATCAGTTCCTTCATCTCCCTGGGTGTCTTGTCTAGGATAGATCCTCCACAGGCTACATTTATGAGTTTCCTTTCTGATGGAATCAATCCTCCATAGAAGAACTGAAGAGGGCTTTGTCTGACATATCGTGTTGTGGACAACCTGTGCATAATCTTTCAAACCTTTCCCAATAATCATATAAGTCCTCATTTTTTCTTTGCCCATATGCTAATTATTTCTCTTATTATGCCAATTGATTTAGATGGTGGGAAGTATTTATCCAAAAAGGCTTGGACCATATCATCCCAAGAAGTTATAGATCCAGGTGGCAAATAAAATAACCAATCCTTAGCATGGTCATCTAATGAGAAAGGGAAAGCTCTTAGTTTAACATGATCTTCAGAAATCCCTTGAGGTCCCATGGATGAGCAAATAATTTTAAATTCTTTTAAGTGCTTATGTGGATTTTCATTTTGCAAACCTCTAAATTTAGGGAGATGATGAATCAAACCTGATTTCAGTTCAAAGGGAACTGTAAGAGGTGGATAGGTGATGCAAAGTGGAGCATAATCACCTACAGGAGTTGCTAACTCCCTCATGGTTCTTTCCCTTTGTGCTTGTGGCCTATTTGCTGGATTTTCTTGGATTATCTGGCCTTGGACAGCATGTCCATCATGGGCAGCAGCTGGTGCTTGAGGTTCTGCCATTGGTGCACAATCTGGTTGCTGGAGTGAAGGAAGTTCGGCGGCTGAAGGTTGATGAGTTTCGGCGGCCGAATGTTGGGCAGAAGGTTCTGCGGTTGAGGCTTGCTTTCCTAGCCTTCTGATGGTGCGTTCAATTTCTGGATCAAAGGGCAGAGTGTCCCTATGTTCAGACCTGGTCATGAAAGAAAAATAAACAAACTAGTAAAATCAATTCCCCGGCAACGGCGCTAATTTTTGACAGGAGCGGTTGTCGAAGCCGGTCAAAAATAACCTTCTTGGTTACCTACTGATATGGATCCAATAGGGCAAATTTTTAACAATGGTGTGGAGCAAACTTATGTCATTCAAATGGATCTAAAAGGAGTTCAAAATCATATTCATATGATCCATATATATTTGGGGCGTGCTTCAACTCATATGGGACAGATTTGGTGCAACACTTGCAATCATAGGCTTAGAGAGCCTAATCAAACCTATGGGCTAAAACTACACAAAGGGAAGCCTAAAGTGAAGATCAAGTAAGGTTTTTGTGAAGATTCAGCTTTGTTATGATGGGCTTGCTATGTTTTATTATTTGAACACTTATTTTATTTTAGCTTTGTTTGGGCTTGTATTCTGGCCATATTTTATCTTTTAAGTTTTAGAGTGTTGGGCCATGTTTTGGGCTTATGTTTTAATACTTATGTGTTATTTTAGTGTGTGATTGGGCTTGGGCCTTATGTGTTTAAGTCAGGCCCAAGAAGAGTATCTTAGGGTTTTATTTGTTTTTCTCCTTACTATATAAGGATAAGAAACAATTGTAAGAGGTAGCTTTTAATCAAAATTTCAGAATTCTTTTCATGCCTTTGGCGTGTATTGCTTTGAGTGAGAGTGAGGATTTGCTTTCATCAATTGCACCAGGAATCTTGGCTAACTTATCAACTATTCGTTGTGGCGTTTGTCAGATTCTCATCTAAATCCTTCGATCATTGGTGTTTCAGCTTCTCTAAGTGTGGGGTGCCATAGGAGGTGGGTTTATCAAATCTTTGGATTCCATATCTACTTGTGCGTGTGGGTTTGAGGTTTGTGCCATAGGGTTCCGCGTCAGTTGGTATCAGAGCACGGTGATAGATAAATTCCTATTTATCTATATTTATTTATTTCGTAAGTTTTTTTTTATTTTTTCTCTATTTTTTTATTTCAGTTTATCTTATAATTTCTCTCAACAAAAAGGAAAAAAAAATAGAGAATTTATTTTTTATTTCAGTATGAGATTTTTTCTTTAAAAAAAAAAAGTGAGAGATAAGAAAAAAAAAAGAAGAGTAAAGAAAAAAAAAATATTTCAATTGTTTGATTTCAAAAAGAAAAAAAAAGAAAAAAAGAGGAGAGATGTCAAAATTTAGTGTTTTATTCGTGAAATATCATACTGAATTCAAGGAGAATCCCATGTCGATCGATTCTTTTCTTATCATTATGGTTGAAGATTCGAGGACGAATCTTTTTGATGAAGCAGAGAATGATACGGATAAGGAAATAATACGATACTTCAAAGATTTAAAAAGGGAAACTCCAAATCATGACAAATCAAGTTACCATCGCTTAATTCAAGGCTTACGAGATGAGAACTATATTTGGGAAGCATGGGAGAATAAGGAAACAAATCAGACTCTCTTCAACACATGTGGACGCACAACACAATTTCAGATCGCGTAATGCATGTATGGCCAAATTGCATTTAGGCCAGTTTTATTATGTTGGTATTTTAATATTTTGTGGAATTTGTTTTAAATTAATTTGGCCTGTATTAGAAGCCAAATTCGTGCAGCCCATTTAGGAAGGAGATTTCTCTAAGATAATTTAGGAAAATGATCTTTAATGTAATCCAGATTTGACTATTTGACTAGATACCCTTCCTATATTGTAATTACACCTTCCTACAATAGAATTAGGGTTTGAAGGCTATAAAAACACCCTTAAGGTGGCAGCCACGAGAGGCAGTGAAAAAAAATGATTTTATGAACAATATTTGGTTCGTCTCCATTATTTGGTAACTTATCAAAGTTTAACCTTGTGGCGTTCTGATATGGATTTCCTCCATACTTAGTTAACTTATCAAGAATTTCTTGTGGCGTTCTCGAAGCTGGAATCGCTTGATTATCTATGTTTCTAATCATATGGTTGGTTAGGGGTGTGGTAGAGCAACCTTCGCTTGATTATCCATGTTTCTAATCACATTCGTTGGTTAGGGGTGTGGTAGAGCAACCTTCTGGAAGATATCTTTGTCTTGTTCTTTATCAAGTTGTGTGAGGGGGTTTTTGATCACAAGTTGGTCCTGGGTTCCGCATCAGTTGGTATAGAGCCAAAGTGAGGTAAATTCTGATTTATCTTAGGATCTAGGGTTTTTGAGTTTTCCTTGTCTTTCTTGTTGATTTTGGTGAAAACTTCTGTATCCATGACTGCGTCTTCTTGATAAATTATCACATAATCTCTTTTGAAAAAAAAAAATTCAAAATCCAAAAAAAAAAAATCGAAAAGAAAAACAAAAAAAAAATCGCCTTTGCCATATTTATCTTGATCTGGCCGAAATTGTGATATGCTTCCTTTTCATCCATATTTCCTTACCTATCTCAATTGATTGCTGTAGTTTATGGAAATCAATTTTGAATTTTGAATTGGGTTGAATCCAGATTAGGAGACAAAAGAAATCTGCCTATTTCTTAAGGTGCACATTTAGGGCAATTGCATCTAAATTGATTTGATGTCAAATCCTTCTTTTAACACCAGAATTTTCGTCCATGTTTCTGATCTGAGAGAAATTTACATTTTTCTTTTCTGATTCTATTTGTGGAGTTTTGATACTTTCCTTTTTGGGTAGATTTAAGTAGATCCATATTTAATTTGCGTTGAAGTGAATTAAATGCAATATTTTTTGTTCAGGTTCGTTTTTATTTGATTTCTAAGTTTCTTTTTTGGTTTAAGCTTGCTTTTGCTTCCTTTACATTGCTGGAGTATTGTTTGCTTGTGTCTATACTCTAGGTGATATTTTTCAAGTAGCACAAAACCAAGTTCATGTGTTACTTTCCAAATTGTCAGTGTCTTCTTTCTAGTTTTTGCGCGCTTCCTTCTTTCTTTAGGTTTTCTTTTTTTACTTCATTAAACGCACCTTGTGGTTAGTTGGTTGACCTTAGTTTCTGAAGTGCAATTGAAGAATCAGCAAAAGAATGGTAAGAGTACAAACACTTGAGACTTTCTTTTTTTAACACAATATTTGCTAGTTCTTTTTGTTATTTGTTAATTTAAGGTAGGATGAGTAAAGACAAGAATGTGGTGGATCGTACTGATGGAAGTGAATCGAATATGGGTAACGCTTATAAGATCTTTAAGAAGTCAGTCAGTGGTGAGTTACAAAGGCTCAATAAGACTCTTGAGAGGTTAACTGAAACTATAGAGAGTTTGAATATCTCACAAGCTTCCACTTCTACAAGAATACCTCAAAGAACTCTTAATTGCAATAATAACTGTGATGATTCGGATGTGTTGGTTAATAATGTGTTGCTTGCTGCACATTATGAGATGCTTGTTGCTAGGCGTGCTCTGAATATGTAGGTTAAGAAAGAAAGCATAGAACAACGGGAAAACATATTTCACACTAGGTGTTTGGTTAATGGAAAAGTGTGTACTCTCATTATTGATGGAGGTAGTTGCACAAATGTGGCAAGTGTGTATATGGTGGAGAAATTGGGCTTGGCTTCTATTGAACACCCTAAGCCATACAGGTTGCAATGGTTGAATGATTGTGGTGAGGTTAGGGTTACACGCCAGGTGGTTATACCATTTTCTATTGGTAGGTACAAGGATGAGATATTGTGTGATGTGGTACCTATGCAGGCAAGCCATATGTTGTTGGGTAGGTCGTGGCAACATGATAGAAAGGTGCAACATGATGGGTTCGATAACAAGTATTCCTTTACTTATGAAGGACAGAAGGTTATACTCGCTCCTTTATCACCTCAAGAGGTATATGCTGATCAAATAAAGATGCTGGAGAGGGAGAGAGAGGCTTCGGCCTTGGCTACAATGGGGAGTGAGAGCTTGAGTTCTGCGGTAAAAATGAGAGAAAAGTGTGAGTCTGAGGGTAAAGAGGCTGGAAAAGAATCAACAATAGTTCATGGAAGGAAGGTGGAGAAAGAAAAGAAGAAAGAAGAGGCTAAAGTTTCAATCTTAACTTCCATAGAGATTGAAATTGAAGAGGAAGTTGTAATGCATGAATCTAATGTAGTTGTTGCTGAGAATTCCATCAATGAACTTATAGAAGAGGTTGTGAATGATGAGGGACATGGGGAGCACGTGATTGATGAGGTGGAGGAGGTGAATGAGACTGTTTTGGAAGTTGTAGAGGAGAATGGGTCACATCCCCAAGATCTTTCTATGACTAATATTTTTATGCCTAGTTCTTTTGTTCTTGATGTGCAGGTTCTTGATGAAAACATTCATGACGAAAGTTTTATACTATTTCCACCTATTCAAAAGGAGGTATTTGAAGATACATGGGTTCCTAAAGCTTCCCTTTTTGATATAAATATCAGCAAGATTCGAGGACGAATCTTTTCTAAAGAAGGAGAGAATGATACGGATCCAATAGGGCAAATTTCTAACAATGGTGTGGAGCAAACTTATGTCATTCAAATGGATCTAAAAGGAGTTCAAAATCATATTCATATGATCCATATATATTTGGGGCGTGCTTCAACTCATATGGGACAGATTTGGTGCAACACTTGCAATCATAGGCTTAGAGAGCCTAATCAAACCTATGGGCTAAAACTATACAAAGGGAAGCCTAAAGTGAAGATCAAGTAAGGTTTTTGTGAAGATTCAGCTTTGTTATGATGGGCTTGCTATGTTTTATTATTTGAACACTTATTTTATTTTAGCTTTGTTTGGGCTTGTATTCTGGCCATATTTTATCTTTTAAGTTTTAGAGTGTTGGGCCATGTTTTGGGCTTATGTTTTAATACTTATGTGTTATTTTAGTGTGTGATTGGGCTTGGGCCTTATGTGTTTAAGTCAGGCCCAAGAAGAGTATCTTAGGGTTTTATTTGTTTTTCTCCTTACTATATAAGGATAAGAAACAATTGTAAGAGGCAGCTTTTAATCAAAATTTCAGAATTCTTTTCATGCCTTTGGCGTGTATTGCTTTGAGTGAGAGTGAGGATTTGCTTTCATCAATTGCACCAGGAATCTTGGCTAACTTATCAACTATTCGTTGTGGCGTTTGTCAGATTCTCATCTAAATCCTTCGATCATTGGTGTTTCAGCTTCTCTAAGTGTGGGGTGCCATAGGAGGTGGGTTTATCAAATCTTTGGATTCCATATCTACTTGTGCGTGTGGGTTTGAGGCTTGTGCCATAGGGTTCCGCGTCACCTACAAATACAACTGTAGACAGTGGTGAAGGATCGTATCCACAGAGAATTGATTACCTATTTATTTATCTTAATCAAGACCAATCAAACCAATTGAAAGCACAAGTGAAAGCAAGTGATTGCAAATAGAACAAAAGTAAGGTGCACGGAAAGTAAAAGGGGGGTTTTGAGATGATTTGATTAACAACTAATGAAAGTAATTAAAACAGCAAGTAATAAAAATAAAAGAGGAAATCAATAAGAGAAAGGTCTAGTTGAAGATATGGATCCACTTTGGTTGTTTGGGTTGATCATTGAAACATGGTAATCTTGATTAACTCAATAGGTTGGTTATGGGGGTGGAAGACGCTTCTCACCACCATGTCTTTCCTTATGAACAAATTGATTAGGGAATATCCTCTAACCAATTACTAATCAACAAATTGCCAAGGAACGTCCTTGGGCCATAGGCATCAAAACAATTGCCAATTGCATGAAGAACAAGAAAGATCCAAACCCTAACTACTCAAACGCATGAGATGATGTTAGATCATGCAATTTCTTGGTTTTTACACCAAGTGTTCTTAGATCAGAATATTTCCAGCAATTACGGACTACAAATATCCTAATCAACAATCAATTAACTTTGCAATCAAGAATCAAGTGGCCAATTTGATCAAAACAACAAAGCAATCTTTATAATTAAGCACAATTGCATGAATATTGAATAAATCAAAAGCAAACACTTTATGTTCAGATCTCACAACCTTTTAAACAACCTTAGTTTCAACCAAACATCAACTAGAAATAGGGTTTCAGCCATTCATGGCTGAACCAAAACAGAAAATAGAAGAAAAGAAGAAAGAAGATGAAGAACTAAGGTGGAGGAGCCTTTGGAGAGCCTTGATCAATCCCTTGATGGAAGATGTTGATTCTTGGTCTTCTAAAGGCCTTTAAATAGATCTTGAGAGGCTGCCTTTTTCCTTTTTAGTGTCCATGTATCTTTGAGTGATTGCCCCATAGTGCCCTTGAGTCTCCTTTGTGCATGTGTGGAGTTGCAAGCCCTTTTTGGTCTTTTAATTGATGTCCAAGGTGTGTCCAAGAAGATTTATGCACTAAAGAGGAAGGTGGAGCCTTGATTTGAATCTTGAATGAGCATAGCACTATGTAGGAAATATGTGATCTTCAAGATTTGGCTCATTAAATAGGGAAGAGCATGTTCGGGGGCAAGTTCGGCCGCCTAAGTTAAGTTTCGGGGGTAGGACTTTCGTCTCTGGAGCCAAGGTTCGGCGGCCGAAGGTGCCCCCGAAGGTGGGTGACTTTCGCCTCTGGACTGGACTTTAGGCTGCCGAAAGTGCCCCCGAAAGTGGGTGACTTTCGGCTTCCGAAACTGCTTCCGAAGGTGCCCCCGAAAGTGGTTGAGTTTTGGCTTCCGAAAGTGCTTCCGAAGGTGCTTCCGAAAGTGGCTGTTTTGGGCATTCTTTGGCACTTTTAAGAGCATTTTCTTCAAATTGTTTCTTCACACCTAATATTTGCAAAACATAATTAAAACCACAAAATTAGGTAGAATAGGTGCAAATAAACATCAATAAGATCATGAAAATATGGACTAAAATATGCTCTATCAGTAATCTTCATGCATATATTATTCACTGCAATGCTTCAAAATAAGTGTCTAGAGTATGAGATTAAGTGGAAACAAGGATCTAGAGTAAGAAAGCTTATTTGACTATATTTATTTGCTTGAGGACAAGCAAAAGCTTAAGTGTGGGGGTATTTGATAGAGCATATTTTAGTCCATATTTTCATGATCTTATTGATGTTTATTTGCACCTATTCTATCTAATTTTGTGGTTTTAATCATGTTTTGCAAATATTAGGTGTGAAGAAACAATTTGAAGAAAATGCTCTTAAAAGTGCCAAAGAATGCCAAAAAACAGCCACTTTCGGAAGCACTTTTTGAAGCCGAAAGTCACCCACCTTCGAAAGCACTTTCGGAGGCACTTTCGGAAGCTGAAAGTCACCCACTTTCGGGGGCACTTTCGGCGGCCTAAAGTCAAGTCCAGAGACGAAAGTCACCCACCTTCGGGGGCACCTTCGGCCGCCGAACCTTGCGTCCAGAGCCGAAAGTCCAGCCTCCGAAACTCATTTTAGGCAGCTGAAAATGCCTCCCAATGCACTCTTTCCTCATTCAAGAAGCCATATCTTGCCATATTTGAGGAGCCAAACAAGGGAAGTATTTTGAGATCCAAATCTTCAAGATTCACATTCAAATATTGGATTTAAAGATCAAGCTTATTAAGGAAGCCAAATCTTGAAGATCACATGTTTCCCACTTAGTATCATGCACATTCAAAATTAAAGAGGAGGCTTCACCTTCCTTATTAGTGCATGGGCAGCCTCTTAACTCTTTAGGCAACATCTTGAAGACCTTAGGCAGCAATTAAAAAGACCAAAGAGCCTCCACTTGCCTCCCATAACATGCATCTCGTTTTTGCCTTCACCCATGCACAAAGAAGGCACATATGGGACCAAGGGCACTTTGGACAGCCTCTAAAAGACTCATGGACTACCACCAAACCCTAAGGAGCCTCTCAAGATCTATTTAAAGGCTTCAAGAAGACAAGAAAGGCAGATTTTGAATCTCCCAACCTCTCCAAGATTTGGTTCCACCACTTCTCCAAGAATTCGCCCAAGGCTCTCCAAGGGGCTTCTCCCCTCAATTTCGGTTCTTCTTTCTTCTTTTCTTTAATTTTCTGTTTTGGTTCAGCCATGAGTGGCTGAAACCTTCTTTCTAGTTGAAGTTTGGTTGAAATTAAGGTTGTTTAAAGGGTTGTGAGATCTGAACAGAAACTTTTATCTTTGATTTGATTCAATATTCATGCAATTGATGCTTAATTCTAAGATTACTTTGTTGTTTTGATCAAATTGGCCACTTAACTCTTAATTGCAAAGTTAATTGATTGTTGGATTAGGATATTTGTTAGTCCGTAATTGCTGGAAATATTCTGTCCATAGAACACTTGGTGTAAAAACCCAAGAAATTGTATGATCTAGCAACATCTCATGCGTTTGAGTAGCTAGGGTTTGGATCTTTCTTGTTCTTCATGCAATTGGCAATTGTTTTGATGCCTTTGGCCTAAGGACGTTCCTTGGCAATTTGTTGATTAGTAATTGGTTAGAGGACGTTCCCTAATCAGTTTGTTCATAAGGAAAGACATGGTGGTGAGAAGCGTCTTCCACCCCCATAACCAACCTATTGAATCAATCAAGATAACCATGTTTCAATGATCAACCCAAACAACCAAAGTGGATCCATATCTTCAACTAGATTTTTCTCATATTGATTTCCCTCTATTATTTTAATTACTTGCTGTTTTAATTGCTTTTAATAGTTGTTAATCAAATCATCTCAAAAACCCCCTTTTTTACTTTCTTGCACTTTACTTTAATTCAACTTTTAGTTACTTGCTTTCACTTGTACTTTCAATTAGTTCTATTGGTCTTGATTGAGATAAATAAATAGGCAATCAATTCTCTGTGGATACGATCCTTCACCACTATCTGCAGTTGTAAATTGTAGGTAACCAAGAAGGTTATTTTTGACCGGCTTCGACAACCTCTCCTGTCAGGAACCTTCGGCCGCCGAAAGTGCCGCCGAAGGTGCATGACTTTCGGCTCTGGAAGGACTTTCGGCCGCCGAACCTGCCGCCGAAAGTGCCCTGTTCAGCCTTCCTTTGCATGTTTTCTATGATTGTTTTAAGGTGTTTTAGGGAGTTTTTGGGGAGTATTTTAGAGTCATGTTCTTGTATTTTCGGTCCCTCATTTGAGTCCACCTGTGTAGGTTCGGACCCGAGGAACCGAGGACCCCAGCAGTGAGTTAGCTGCTTCAGTATCTTTCAGAGCTAGCTTGAGGTGAGTAGAATAACTCTTATACTTCAAAGTAAATAAATCAGTTTTGAGCATGTTCATGCATCACGAATGCCATGACATATATTAGGTTGTTTGTATTAGAATTCACGAATATATTGCATTGCATAATATAATGTTGGTGCGGATGAACATTGAATGATCCATTAGTCCTCGTATGTTATGACATGATATAATGATAATATGATATGGAAGTCCAGGCGTGCCTGCACTACGCCCCTGGCACTATGTAAGAGAAAGTCCGGGTGTGGCCTGCACTACGCCCCCGGCACGATTGGATATGTATGATATGATATGGAAGTCCAGGTGTGCCTGCACTACGGCCCTGGCATGATGGGACTGTGTAGAGGGCCAAATGGTGACAAGTTCATCCTTGATGTGATTTGGTTGTGATGTGATGCATTCCATGAAAGCATGAATTTTAAATATAATGTTTTATTATTCTGCTCACTGGGCTCTAGTAGCTCACCCCACTCCCTTAATCCCCCAGGTTTGCAGGTACGGGCTAGTCCAGGAAGTCAGCAGGATTAGAAGTCATGTTTTATGTAATAGCTAGTTGTGGACATGAACCTGATGTAATGTAAAGCATAGTACAGTAATGTAATGTAATGATATCTATTGAGATTTATAGTTGTGCTTGACAGACAGTGCGGTTGTCGAAGCCGGTCAAAAATAACCTTCTTGGTTATCAACAATTTACAACTGCAGATAGTGGTGAAGGATCGAATACACAGAGAATTGATTACCTATTTATTTTTCTCAATCAAGACCAAGAGAACTAATTGAAAATACAATGGAAAGCAAGTAACTAAAAGCTGAATTAAAGTAAAGTGCAATAAAAGTAAAAAGGGGGGCTTTAAGATGATTTGATTAACAACTATTGAAAGTAATTAAAACAGCAAGTAATTAAAATAAAACAAGAAATCAATATGAGAAAAGTCTAATTGAATATATGGATCCACTTTGGTTGTTTGGGTTGATCATTGAAACATGGTTATCTTGATTGATTCAATAGGTTGGTTATGGGGGTGGAAGACGCTTCTCACCACCATGTCTTTCCTTATGAATAAACTGATCAGGGAACGTCCTCTAACCAATTACTAATTAACAAATTGCCAAGGAACGTCCTTGGGCCAAAGGCATCAAAACAATTGCCAATTGCATGAAAAACAAGAAAGATCCAAACCCTAGCTACTCAAACGCATGAGATGTTGCTAGATCATATAATTTCTTGGGTTTTTACACCAAGTGTTCTAAGATCAGAATATTTCCAGCAATTACGGACTAACAAATATCCTAATCAATAGTTAATTAACTTTGCAATCAAGAATCAAGTGGCCAATTTGATCAAAACAACAAAGCAATCTTTAGAATTAAGCACAATTGCATGAATATTGAATAAACCAAAATCAAACACTTTATGTTCAGATCTCACAACCTTTTAAACAACCTTAGTTTCAACCAAACTTCAACTAGAAAGAAGGGTTTCAGCCACTCATGGCTGAACCAAAATAGAAAAATAGAAATAAAGAAGAAAGAAGATGAAGAACTAAGTGGTGGAGAGCCTTGGAGAGGCCTTGCCGATTCTTGGAAGAGAGGTGGAGATAAAATCTGCCTTTCTTGTCTTCTTGAAACCTTTAAATAGATCTTGAGAGGCTCCTTAGGGTTTGGTGGCAGTCCATGAGTCTTTTAGAAGCTGTCCAAAGTGCCCTTGGTCCCATATGTGCCTTCTTTGTGCATGGGTGAAGGCAAAAACGAGATGCATGTGATGGGGGGTAAGTGGGGGCTCTTTGGTCTTTTTAATTGCTGCCCAAGGTCTTCAAGATGTTGCCTTAAGAGTTAAGAGGCTGCTCATGCACTAATAAGGAAGGTGGAGCCTCCTTTTGAATTTTGAATGTGCATGATACTAAGTGGGAAACTTGTGATATTTGGATTTGGCTTCCTTAAATAGCTTGATCTTGAAATCCAATATTTGAATGTGAATCTTGAAGATTTGGATCTCAAAATACTTCCCTTGTTTGGCTCCTCAAATATGGCAACTTGAGATATGGCTTCTTGAATGAGGAAAGAGAGTGTTGAGAGGGATTTTCGGCTGCCTAAAATAAGTTTCGGAGGCTGGAGTTTCGGCTCTGGACGCAAGGTTCGGCGGCCGAAGGTGCCGCCGAAGGTGGTAGAGTTTCGTCTCTGGAGTCCTCTTTCGGCCGCCGAAAGTGCCGCCGAAGGTGACTGATTTTTGGCTTCCAAAAGTGCTTCCGAAGGTTGCTGAATTTTGGCTTCCTTTGGCATTTTTAAGAGCATTTTCTCCAATTTGTTTCTTCACACCTAATATTTGCAAAATATGATTAAAACCACAAAATTAGGTAGAATAGGAGCAAATAAACATCAATAAGATCATGAAAATATGGACTAAAATATGCTCTATCAAATACCCCCACACTTAAGGTTTTGCTTGTCCTCAAGCAAACAAACATAGTCAAATAAGTTCTCTTTGCCCTAAATCCTTATTACCACTTAAGCTCTTACTCTAAACCCCTATTTTGAATCATTGCAGTGAAGAATATATGCATGAAGATTACTTACCTTCTTTCCTTGTTTCCCTTTTGCTTACCATAGCTAGGATTTGTTTTCCTCAAGAGAGACCATACATGCACATTAATTAGTTAAGACTTTTTCTAGCTTTTGGATTGACTTGCCCTTACCTTGAAGTACTCTATTCAGGCTTTTGCACTTTAGATCTTGCTTGGGAAGGTCACCAACCTATTTTTGATGTCATGGTTTATATTTTTCAATTGGTCACCTATCCAAGTGGCTACTAGCCTTGTTCATAGTCTTTTGACCATTGGAACAGTTTTTTAAATTTGTGCTTTTGAGGTCTTTGCCTTTGCTGAATTTTCTTTCTCTCAATGATTTGGGCAAATCAACACCAATTGCTAAATCAAGTCATATTAAGTTCATTCACACAACTTCAATTTATTCTCATCAATTGAGGGTCATCAATATATTTTTCACCATTGGCAAACTCAAAGATTCAATTCAAAAGGCAATTCTCAAACATGAATACAACTCACTGCAATTGACTCAACATAAGTTTAAAGAGTTATCACATCAATGGGGTCATGGAAAGAAAAACTCATCCAACATAGTTCATCAGTTTGAGTAGAGCAAAACAAAAGAAGAAGAAGGTTGTGGTTGTGTGTTTTATTGAAAGCATAAATAAATTAAAATTCAACTGCGGCTAATTAACTGAAAGTAATGCAAGACTGAAAAGAAAAAAATTTTGCAATCTGAAAGCATGTAAAATTGCAGAAGATAAAGGAAGAAGAGGAGGAAAAGAAGAAAAGAGGAAGAAGGAAGAAGAAGTATGCACCCCCACACTTAAATCATGCATTGTCCTCAATGTAAAAGGAGAGAGAAAAAGAGAACAAAGGAATCTGAATACTCCCCTGGGGTTTGGTATGCATGGCATGATCACTTAGGCAGAATGAGTGACGAACAGATGTTCGTCTGGGAACTCTTCTTTGACTGGGGATGGTGCAGAGCTAGAGGGAAATCGGCTGAGGTGGTCTGCCACAAGATTCTCTTTGCCCTTCTTGTCTCTTATATCTAGATCAAATTCTTGTAGAAGTAGGATCCACCTAATGAGCCTTGGTTTTGCTTCTTTTTTCTTGATCAAATATCGCAAGGCTGCATGGTCAGAATAGACAATGACTTTGGTTCCCAATAGATATGGTCTGAACTTTTTCAAAGAAAATACAACTGCCAAGAGTTCTTTTTCAGTTGTTGTGTAGTTGCTTTGTGTAGCATCTAGTGTGCGAGAGGCATAGTGAATGACATGGGGTGAGTTTCCCATACGTTGCCCCAAGACTGCTCCTACTGCATAATTGCTTGCATCACACATGATTTCAAATGGCAAGTTCCAGTCAGGTCCTTGAATAATTGGGGCAGTCACAAGCAATTCTTTAATTAAATCAAATGCCTTTTTGCAATCTGCATCAAAATCAAATGTTACATCCTGTTGGAGCAATCTGCATAATGGCAAAGTAATTTTTGAGAAGTCTTTGATGAATCTTCTATAGAATCCTGCATGGCCAAGGAATGAGCGGATGTCTCTAACATTTATGGGGTAGGGCAGATTTTTGATGGTATCCACCTTAGCTTTGTCCACTTCAATGCCTTTAGCTGAAACAACATGACCTAAGACCATACCTTGATTAACCATAAAATGACATTTTTCATAATAAAGCACAAAGTTAGACTCAATGCATCTTTGTAAGATCTTTTCCAGGTTAGTAAGGCATTCATCAAAGGAGTTACCATGTACTGTGAAGTCATCCATGAATACTTCAATGGTCTTACCCACATAGTCAGAGAATATGCTCATCATGCATCGCTGAAAGGTGGCAGGTGCATTGCATAGTCCAAATGGCATTCTTCTAAAGGCAAAAGTGCCAAACGGACAAGTGAAGGTGGTTTTCTCTTCGTCCTCTGGAGCAACTGGAATTTGATAAAAACCTGAATAACCATCAAGACAACAATAATGAGACTTACCTGCAAGCCTTTCGAGCATCTGATCAATGAATGGTAGTGGGAAGTGGTCTTTCCTTGTTGCATAATTTAGCTTTCTGTAGTCCATGCATACTCTCCATCTATTCTGAACTCTTGTGGGAACAAGTTCTCCTTCAGCATTTGGAACAATGGTAATTCCAGTTTTCTTTGGAACTACATGTACAGGGCTCACCCATTTGCTATCAGAGATTGGGTATATGATGCCTGCATCAAGGAGTTTGACTATCTCTTTTTTCACTACCTCCATCATAGGTGGATTCAGTCTTCTTTGAGCATCTCTGACTGGCTTGCATTCATCTTCCATGTGAATTCTATGCATGCAGGTGGAGGGAGAAATATCTTTGATGTCATCAATAGTCCATCCTATGGCTTCTTTGTGTTTCTGCAGTACCTTCAGGAGGCTTGCTTCTTCTTGTTGGCTCAATTCATTGGACACTATTACTGGTAGTGTCTTGTCAGCTCCCAAGTACATGTATTTCAGATGTCTGGGAAAGGCTTTAGATCAGAAGATTGTTGCAAAGGGGTGCTAGAGGAGCTTGCTTGCGATGGATTCTGCTGTGAGAGGTTCGGCGGCTAAAAAGTGTCTGAGTTCGGCGGCCGAAGGGCTTTAGTTTGCGGAGTGAACTGTGGCGATGGATTCGGCTTATGAAAGTCGGTTGGGTTCGGCAGCCGAGAGATGTTCGGCGGCCGAAGGACGTCTTCCTTCTGCGCAATGTGTTGCAAAAGTGGTGCAACAGAATCTGGTGTCTGAAGAGCAGTGGGGTTCGGTAGCCGAATGTGGGCTGTGTTCGGTGGCCGAATGTCCTCTGTCTGCTTTACCTCTAATTGTTGAATGTTGCAGACAGTCTCTTTGAGTTTATGGGTTTCAATCCTGCAAAGATCATCATTCAATACACAATCTTGGTTTTCATTAAACGCATCTTGGCTCAAACAATCAATAATATCAAGACCATAAACTGGAGACATATCATGTGGGTATTTCATGGCATCATAGACATTGTACTTAATGACTTCCCCTTCAAATTCCATGGTAAGAGTATCATCATGCACATCGATTTTAGTTCTAGCAGTACTCAAGAAAGGACGCCCCAGAAGAATGTTAGAACTAGTATTGCAACTATCTTCCTTAGTATCAATTATATAAAAATCAGCAGGGAAGACAAGTTCATCTACTTGGACTAAGACATCTTCTAGAACACCTATGGGGTATACCACAGATCTATTAGCCAATTGTATCACAACTCTTGTTTCTTTTAGTGCACATGCATTTAGAGATCTATAGATGGAGAGAGGCATGACATTAATGGATGCGCCAAGGTCACACATGGCTTTCTTGATACCAACATTCCCAATCTTACAATAGATAGCAAACATACCTTTGTCCTTGCATTTGGTAGGGAGTTCTCTTTTAATAACAGCAGTAACTACCTCACCTACACTTACTTTTTCTCTTTCAGCAAGCTTTCTTCTATTTGTGCAAAGCTCTTTCAGAAATTTTGCATACCTGGGGATCTGCTTGACAGCATCTAGCAGTGGTATGTTGATTTTCACTTTTCTGAAAGTCTCAAGGATCTCCTTTTCCTCTTTTTCTTTTTGTGTTCTTTCAAATCTTTTGGAAAAAGGAGGTGGAATGTGAAAACTTACCTTCGGATCAGGCTTGTGCGCAGGAGGTGGTTCAGATTGTGATGGAGAGGCTTCAGGTTGCATTGGTTCTTGCGCAGGAGGTGTCTTTGGTGCAACTTCCTTCTCTTGCTCATGACTAGCATCTTGAAGTTCTTTGCCACTTCTCAAAGTAATAGCACTGACATTCTGTCTAGGGTTAGTTTCAGTTTGAGAAGGGAGTTTGCCTTGGGTTTGTAGTTGGCTTATAGAGGTGGCCATTTGTCCTAGGTCTTGTTGCACGCCTTGCATGGTGCTTATCAGTGTCTCCATCATCTTTTCAAGGCTCGTATTGGAGCTTGAAGGTGCTGGTTGGGCTTGATTTCTTTGGTAATTTTGGGTGTTGTTGGCCCTTCCATAGCTGAAATTGGGATGGTCTCTCCAGCCAGGATTGTAAGTGTTTGAGTACGGATCATGTATGGGTTGGTTATGGTACCCTCCAATGGCATTTGCTTGCTGGTGGTCTTCTTGGAGTGTAGGACATTAATCAGTCGGGTGTCCTACATATGAGCAAATCTCACATGGCCTAGGTGGCTGGGGTGTTTGCATCTGTTGCATAACATCTACGACAATATTTTTCATAACAGATGTTAGTTCAGAAATAGTGGGAAAACTTACCTCATTGGCCCTTTGTAGTTGCCTCTCTTCTCCATACTGCCTAGATGAGGCTGCAAGAGTAGATATCAACTCTTTCATCTCCCTTGGTGACTTGTCTAGGATGGATCCTCCACAAGCTACATTTATGAGTTTTCTTTCTGATGGAATCAATCCTCCATAGAAGAACTGTATGAGGGCCTTGTCTGACATATCATGTTGTGGACGACCTGTACATAGTCTTTCAAACCTTTCCCAATAATCATATAAGTCCTCATTTTGTTTTTGTCTTATGCTAGTGATTTCTCTTATTATGCCAATTGATTTAGATAGTGGGAAGTACTTGTCCAAGAAGGTTTGGACGATATCATCCCAAGAAGTATGTTGTATATGTATGTTTGATGTGTTGTAGTTGGGGTTTAGGATAGTTTGAGGCCCCTATGAGCTTTTGTAGGTGTGTATTCATGTTTTGGAAGTGTTGGTTTTGAGTTGGAATGGTTTGGGAGGCAAATGTGCATTGTGGAGGCTGAGTTCTGCCCTTTGGAAGAACTCAGGTTCGGCAGCCGAAGGGACTTTCGGCCGCCGAACCTGCCTGTGGAGGCCAGCCTTTGGCTGCCGAACGCTGCCCCCGAAAGTGGACTTTCGGCTCTCGAAGGGAGTTTCGGCCGCCGAAGGTGCCGCCGAACATGCATGAGTTTTGTCTCTAGAAGGAACCTTCGGCCGCCGAAAGTGCCGCCGAAGGTGCATGACTTTCGGCTCTGGAGGGACTTTCGGCCGCTGAACCTGCCGCTGAAAGTGCCCTGCTCAGCCTTCCTTTGCATGTTTTCTATGATTGTTTTAAGGTGTTTTAGGGGGTTTTTAGGGAGTATTTTAGAGTCATGTTCTTGTATGTTTGGTCCCTCATTTGAGTCCACCTGTGTAGGTTCAGACCCAAGGAACCGAGGACCCCAGCAGTGAGTTAGCTGCTTCAGTGTCTTTCAGAGCTAGCCTGAGGTGAGTAGAATAACTCTTATACTTCAAAGTAAATAAATCAGTTTTGAGCATGTTCATGCATCACGAATGCCATGAGATATATTAGGTTGTTTGTATTAGAATTCACGAATATATTGCATTGCATAATATGATGTTGGTGCGGATGAACATTGAATGATCCATTAGGCCTCGTATGTTATGACATGATATAATGATGATATGATATGGAAGTCCAGGCGTGCCTGCACTACGCCCCTGGCACTATGTAAGAGAAAGTCCGGGTGTGGCCTGCACTACGCCCCCGGCACGATTGGATATGTATGATATAATATGGAAGTCCAGGTGTGCCTGCACTACGGCCCTGGCATGATGGGACTGTGAAGAGGGCCAAATGGTGACAAGTTCATCCTTGATGTGATTTGGTTGTGATGTGATGCATTCCATGAAAGCATGAATTTTAAATATAATATTTTATTATTCTGCTCACTGGGCTCTAGTAGCTCACCCCACTCCCTTAATCCCCCAGGTTTGCAGGTACGGGCTAGTCCAGAAAGTCAGCAGGATTAGAAGTCGTGTTTTATGTAATAGCTAGTTGTGCACATGAACCTGATGTAATGTAAAGCATAGTACAGTAATGTAATGTAATGATATCTATTGAGGTTTATAGTTGTGCTTGACTGACAGTGCGGTTGTCGAAGCCGGTCAAAAATAACCTTCTTGGTTATCAACAATTTACAACTGCAGATAGTGGTGAAGGATCGAATCCACAGAGAATTGATTACCTATTTATTTTTCTCAATCAAGACCAAGAGAACTAATTGAAAACACAATGGAAAGCAAGTAACTAAAAGCTAAATTAAAGTAAAGTGCAATAAAAGTAAAAAGGGGGGTTTTAAGATGATTTCATTAATAACTATTGAAAGTAATTAAAACAGCAAGTAATTAAAATAAAACAAGAAATCAATATGAGAAAAGTCTAGTTGAAGATATGGATCCACTTTGGTTGTTTGGGTTGATCATTGAAACATGGTTATCTTGATTGATTCAATAGGTTGGTTATGGGGGTGGAAGACGCTTCTCACCACCATGTCTTTCCTTATGAACAAACTGATCATGGAACGTCCTCTAACCAATTACTAATTAACAAATTGACAAGGAACGTCCTTGGGCCAAAGGCATCAAAACAATTGCCAATTGCATGAAGAACAAGAAAGATCCAAACCCCAGCTACTCAAACGCATGAGATGTTGCTAGATCATACAATTTCTTGGGTTTTTACACCAAGTGTTCGAAGATCAGAATATTTCCAGCAATTACGGACTAACAAATATCCTAATCAACAGTTAATTAACTTTGCAATCAAGAATCAAGTGGCCAATTTGATCAAAACAACAAAGCAATCTTTAGAATTAAGCACAATTGCATGAATATTGAATAAACCAAAATCAAACACTTTATGTTCAGATCTCACAACCTTTTAAACAACCTTAGTTTCAACCAAACTTCAACTAGAAAGAAGGGTTTCAGCCACTCATGGCTGAACCAAAACAGAAAAATAGAAGTAAAGAAGAAAGAAGATGAAGAACTAAGTGGTGGAGAGCCTTGGAGAGGCCTTGTCGATTCTTGGAAGAGAGGTGGAGATAAAATCTGCATTTCTTGTCTTCTTGAAGCCTTTAAATAGATCTTGAGAGGCTCCTTAGGGTTTGGTGGCAGTCTATGAGTCTTTTAGAAGCTGTCCAAAGTGCCCTTGGTCCCATATGTACCTTCTTTGTGCATGGGTGAAGGCAAAAACGAGATGCATGTGATGGGGGGTAAGTGGGGGCTCTTTGGTCTTTTTAATTGCTGCCCAAGGTCTTCAAGATGTTTCATTAAGAGTTAAGAGGCTGCTTGACAGGAGCGGTTGTCGAAGCCGATCAAAAATAACCTTCTTGGTTACCTACAATTACAACTGCAGATAGTGGTGAAGGATCGTATCCACAGAGAATTGATTACCTATTTATTTATCTCAATCAAGACCAATAGAACTAATTGAAGGCACAAGTGAAAGCAAGTGATCAAAGAGAAATAGGAACAAGTGCAATAAAAGTAAAAAGGGGGTTTTGAAATGATTTGATTAACAACTATTGAAAGCAATTAAAACAGCAAGTAATCTAAAATAAGAGAGAAATCAATATGAGAAAAGTCTAGTTGAAGATATGAATCCACTTTGGTTGTTTGGGTTGATCATTGAAACATGGTTACCTTGATTGATTCAATAGGTTGGTTATGGGGGTGGAAGACGCTTCTCACCACCATGTCTTTCCTTATGAACAAACTGATTAGGGAATGTCCTCTAACCAATTACTAATCAACAAATTGCCAAGGAACGTCCTTGGGCCTTAGGCATCAAAACAATTGCCAATTGCATGAAGAACAAGAAAGATCCAAACCCTAGCTACTCAAACGCATAAGATGTTGCTAGATCATACAATTTCTTGGGTTTTTACACCAAGTGTTCTATGGACAGAATATTTCCAGCAATTACGGACTAACAAATATCCTAATCCAACAATCAATTAACTTTGCAATTAAGAGTCAAGTGGCCAATTTGATCAAAACAACAAAGCAATCTTAGAATTAAGCACAATTGCATGAATATTGAATAAAATCAAAGAAAAAAGTTTTTGTTCAGATCTCACAACCCTTTAAACAACCTTAGTTTCAACCAAACTTCAACTAGAAAGAGGGTTTCAGCCACTCATGGCTGAACCAAAACAGAAAATAAAAGAAAAGAAGAAGAAAAGATGAAGAACTAGATGAAGAGAGAGGCCTTGGAGCCTTGCCGAATTTCCTTGAGAAGAGGTGGAACCAAATCTGCCTTTCTTGTCTTCTTGAAGCCTTTATATAAGTCTTGAGAGGCTGCCTAGGGTTTCATGGAAGTCCAGGAGGCTTTTAGAGGCTGTCCAAAGTGTCCTTGGTGTTGCATGTGCCTTGTTTGTGCATGAGTGAAGGCAAAAACGAGTCACATGTGATGGAAGGTAAGTGGGGGCTCTTTGGTCTTTTCAATTGCTGCCCAAGGTCTTCAAGATGTTGCCCAAAGAGTTAAGAGGCTGCCCATGCAGTAATAAGGAAGGTGGAGCCTCCTTTTGAATTTTGAATGTGCATGATACTAAGTGGGAAACATGTGATCTTTGGATTTGGCTTCCTTAATAAGTTTGATCTTGAAATTCAATATTTGAATGTGAATCTTGAAGATTTGGATCTCAAAATACTTCCCTTGTTTGGCTCCTCAAATATGGCAATTAGAGATATGGCTTCTTGAATAAGCAAAGTGTACATTGGAGTGCATTTTCGACTGCCTAAAGTGAGTTTCGGAGGCTGGACTTTCGGCTGTAGACACAAGGTTCGGCGGCCGAAGGTGCCGTCGAAGGTGGTCGACTTTCGTCTCTGGAGTCCTCTTTCGGCCGCCGAAGGTGACTGATTTTTGGCTTCCGAAAGTTGCCTCCGAAGGTTGCTCCTCTAGTTTTGGCTTCTTTTGGCATTTTTAAGAGCATTTTCTCCAAATTGTTTCTTCACACCTAATACTTGCAAAACATGATTAAAACCACAAAATTAGGTAGAATAGGTGCAAACAAACATCAATAAGATCATGAAAATATGGGCTAAAATATGCTCTATCAAATACCCCCACACTTAAGCTTTTGCTTGTCCTCAAGCAAATAAACATAGTCAAATAAGCTTCCCTTTGATCT
This sequence comes from Manihot esculenta, assembly GCF_001659605.2. NCBI lineage: Eukaryota > Viridiplantae > Streptophyta > Magnoliopsida > Malpighiales > Euphorbiaceae > Manihot > Manihot esculenta. Next base: position 20,096,109 of record NC_035163.2, read on the forward strand.
AGATCCTTATTTCCACTTAAGCTCATACTCAAGACACCTATTTTGAATCATTGTAGTGAAGAATATATGCATGAAAATCACTTACCTCCTTTCCTTGTTTCCCTTTGCTTACCATGGCTAGGATTTGTTTTCCTCAAGAGAGACATGCACATTATGTTAAGACTTTTTCTAGCTTTTGGATTGACTTGCCCTTACCTTGAAGTACTTTATTCAGGCTTTTTGCACTTTGATTTTGCTTGAAAAGGTCACCAACCTTTTGACGTGAAGGTACATATTTGTGATACCCACCCCCAGTTACTCAGTTGATCACCTTTCCAAGTGGCTACTAGCTCTTTTCATAGTCTTTTTGACCATTGGAACATTTTCTTGTTTTGTGCTTTTGAGGGCTTTGCCTTTGCTGAATTTTCTTTCTCTCAATGATTTGGGCAAATCAACACCAATTGCTAAATCAAGTCATATTAAGTTCATTCACACAACTTTGATTTATTCTCAATCAATTGAGGGTCATCAATACATTTTTCACCATGGCAAACTCAAAGATTCAATTTTAAAAGGTAATTCTCAAACATGAATACAACTCACTGCAATTGATTCAACATAAGTTTAAAGAGTTATCACATCAATGGGGTCATGGAAAGAAAAACTCATTCAACATAGTTCATCAAATTGAGTAGAGCAAAACAAAAAGAAGAAGAAGGTTGTGGTTGTGTGTGTTTTATTGAAAGCATAAACAAATTAAAATTTAACTGTGGCTAATTAACTTAATACTGAAAGGAAAAAGAAAAAAAAATTTGCAATCTGAAAGCATGAGAAATCGCAGAAGAGAAGGGGAGAAGAAGAAGGAAAAGGGAGAAGAAGAAGAAGAAAGAAGCTATATGCACCCCCACACTTAAATTATGCATTGTCCTCAATGTAAAAGAAGAGAGAAGAGGAGAGGAGAAGAAGAGAGAAGAGAACAAAAGAAACTGAGTACTTCCCTGGGGTGTGGTGTGCATGGTGCAATTCACTTTAGGCAGAATAAGTGACGAACAGATGTTCGTCTGGGAACTCTTCTTTGACTGGGCATGGTGCAGAGCTGGAGGGAAGTCGGCTGAGGTGGTCTGCCACAAGGTTTTCTTTGCCCTTCTTGTCTCTTATCTCAAGATCAAATTCTTGTAGAAGTAGAATCCACCTGATTAGCCTTGGTTTTGCTTCTTTTTTCTTGATCAAGTATCGCAAGGCTGCATGGTCAGAATAGACGACGACTTTGGTTCCCAATAGATATGGTCTGAACTTCTCCAAAGCAAATACAACTGCCAAGAGTTCTTTTTCAGTTGTTGTGTAGTTGCTTTGTGCAGCATCAAGTGTGCGAGAGGCATAGTGAATGACATGGGGTGAGTTTCCCACACGTTGCCCCAAGACTGCTCCTACTGCATAATTGCTTGCATCACACATGATTTCAAATGGCAAGTTCCAGTCAGGTCCTTGAATAATTGGGGCAGTCACAAGCAATTCTTTAATCAAATTAAATGCCTTTTTGCAGTCTGCATCAAAATCAAATGTTACATCTTGTTGGAGCAATCTGCATAATGGCAAAGTAATTTTTGAGAAGTCTTTGATGAATCTTCTATAGAATCCTGCATGGCCAAGGAATGAGCGTATGTCTCTAACATTTGTGGGGTAGGGCAGATTTTTTATGGTATCCACCTTAGCTTTGTCCACTTCAATGCCCTTGGCTGAAACAACATGACCTAAGACCATACCTTGATTAACCATAAAATGACATTTTTCATAATTAAGCACAAGGTTAGTCTCAATGCATCTTTGTAAGATCTTTTCTAAGTTGGAAAGGCATTCATCAAAAGAGTTTCCATGAACTGTGAAGTCATTCATAAATACCTCAATTGTCTTACCCACATAGTCAGAAAATATGCTCATCATGCATCGCTGAAAAGTGGCAGGTGCATTGCATAGTCCAAATGGCATTCTCCTAAAGGCGAAAGTGCCAAAAGGGCAAGTGAAGGTAGTCTTCTCTTGATCTTCTGGAGCAACTGGAATCTGGTAGAAACCTGAATATCCATCAAGATAACAATAGTGAGTTTTACCTGCAAGCCTTTCTAGCATCTGATCAATGAAAGGAAGTGGGAAGTGATCCTTTCTCGTCGCAGCATTGAGCTTCCTATAGTCCATGCATACCCTCCATCCATTTTGAACTCTAGTGGGTACAAGTGTAATACCCGGCTAGACTCCGGTATCGGAATTCCTACCGTCCGGTGGAATCTCGGGTGTCGGAGACCTCTAGAAGGGTAAAACCATGTTTTTATAAAATGTTTTAATGTGTTTCATGATTTTAAGTAAAAAGGGAATTGAGTTTTTAATGAAAATAGCCTTGGAGGAAGATGAAGGTTCGGCCGCCGAACATGCATGTGTTTCAGGTGTGTCTTAGGCACCCGAAGGCATGAGTGAGGGAAATCAGGTTCGGCCGCCGAACCTTATGTTCGGCCGCCGAACATGGCATGCATGCGGAGGCACATTCGGCTCCCGAATGTGGCCTAGCCAGCCACCTATAAAGGGGTCCCTTAGCCGAAATGGGCGAGCTTTCCTCCCCATTTTCGGCCAAGGTGAGCTCTCCGCCATCCCTCACCGATTTCGAGTTTCTTCCTTCAGATCTTTCACGATTTTCACAAGTTTTCACTTTGTTTTGAAGATTTTCGAGTATAAAGCAAGTTTTGGAGCTTTGAGGTTCAAGAAACTCAATCCCTCCCATCTCCGAGCTAGGGTCGTTTTCCTCTCGATCTTCAAGAGGTAAGGGCCGATCTTGAGCTCACTATATATTTTAAACAAGTTTTAAGTTGATCCATGGGGGTTGAAATGTATGTGTAAGTTAGATGAGCATTTGTTAGGTTTTATGTGTTTTATGGACAATGTAGGTTGCTGTGATGCTTGTGATGTGTTGTAGTTGGGGTTTAAGATAGTTTGAAGCCCCTAGGAGCTTGTATGCTTGAGTATGCATGTTGTAGATCAGGTTTATGCATGTTTGAAAGGTTTGGGAGGCAAATGTACATGAGGAGCCGAGTTTCTGCCCTTTTGGCAGAAACCAGGTTCAGCAGCCGAAGGACTTTCGGTCGCCGAACCTGCCAGGGAGGCCAGCCTTTCGGCTGCCGAAGCCTGCCCCTGAAAGAGGACTTTCATCTCTGGAGGGCAGTTTCGGCCGCCGAAAGTGCCGCCTAACATGCATGAGTTTCGTCTCTGTCTGGGAGTTTCGGCCGCCGAAGGTGCCGCTGAACCTGCCTGACTTTCGGCTCTAGAGGGACTTTCGGCCGCCGAACCTGCCGCCAAAAGTGCCCTGTTCAGCCTTCCTTTGCACGTTTTGCATGATTGTTTTGAGGTGTTTTAGGGGGTTTTTGGGGGATATTTTTAGAGTCATGTTCTAGTATGTTTGGTCCCTCATTTGAGTCCACCTGTGTAGGTTCGGACCTGAGGAACCGAGGACCCCAGCAGTGAGTCAGCTGCTTCAGTCTTTGTCAGAGCTAGCTGAGGTGAGTAGAATAAACTCTTATGTTTAAATAAATGAAAGTTTTAACATGAATCATGCACCACAAATGCCATGTTATATCCTAGGTTGCTTGCATTAGAATTCACGAATATGTTGCATGGCATAATATGTTGTTGATGTGGATGAATATTGAATGATCCTTTAGCCGCACTACGTTATGATATGATGTGGAAAGACCAGATGTGGCCTGCACTACGCCCCTGGCACTATGTAAGAGAAAGACCGGAAGTGGCCTGCACTACGCCCCCGGCATGATTGGATATGTTATGATATGTGATGTATAAGAGAAAGACCAGATGTGGCCTGCACTACGCCCCTGGCACTATTGGATTCAGTAGTGGGCTATTGGTGACAAGTTCATCCTTGATGTGAATTGTTTGTGATATGTTGCATTTCATGAAAGTATGAAAAATAAATTGAATGTTATATTATGCTGCTCACTGGGCTCTTGTAGCTCACCCCTCTCCCCTTATCCCCCAGGTTTGCAGGTACAGGGTAGACCAGGAGCTCGGCAAGAATAAAGTCTGATTTCATGTAATAGTTAGAAGTTGTGGACATGATGAAGTTGTGGACATGATGAAATTGTAATGTAATGTCTTATGTAGTCATGATATGTAATAATGATATTGAGGATTAGAGGTTGTGCTTGACCCTATGTATTTGGTTATCCCTTTTGATACATGATCTATAGAATGTTTTTATGATGTTTATGTTCAACCAAGCTTAATGTATGCATGTTGGGTTACCCCATTGGAGCATTTGATGAGAGCTCCAGTGTGTGGGTTATGTTATATTATGAGTATATACAGGTTGAGCTTGGTTTATGGAAAGAAAAAGTTTACAGGTTTTTGAGTATGTATGATCATGTATGGGATTTGACAGGTTTTCAGGTTATATGTCAGGCTTGCTACGGGTCCTGGCGGCCTTAAGCCGATCTGGATCCTAGCGCCGGTAGCGGTCTGGTTTTCGGGTCGTTACAACAAGTTCCCCTTCAGCATTTGGAACAATGGTAATTCCAGTTTTCTTTGGAACTACATGTACAGGGCTCACCCATTTGCTATCAGAGATTGGGTAGATGATTCCTGCATCAAGGAGTTTGACTATTTCTTTCTTTACCACTTCCATCATGGGTGGATTCAATCTCCTTTGAGCATCTCTAACAGGTTTGCATTCATCCTCCATGTGAATTCTATGCATGCATGTGGAAGGAGAGATACCTTTTATGTCATCAATGGTCCATCCTATGGCTCCCTTGTGTTTCTGTAGTACCTTTAAGAGGCTTGTTTCTTCATGTTGGTTCAATTCATTGGACACTATGACCGGAAGTGTCTTGTTGGCTCCCAAGTACATGTATTTCAGATGATCTGGGAGAGGCTTCAGATCAGAAGATTGTTGCAGAGGAGTTTCAGAGGAGCTTGCTTGTGATGGAGACTGCTGTTAGAGGTTCGGCAGCCGAAAAGTGTCTGAGTTCGGCGGCCGAAGGTGTTCAGTTTGCGGAGTGAACTGCGGCGATGTATTCGGCTTCTGAAAGTCGCTTGGGTTCGGCGGCCGAAGGATGTTCGGCGGCCGAAGGATGTTCGGCGGCCGAAGTACATCTTCTTTTTGCGCAATGTTTTGCACAAGCGGTGCAACAGATTCGGGTTTCTGAAGGGCAGTGGGATTCGGCGGCCGAAGGTGGGCTATGTTCGGCGGCCAAAGGTCTTCTGTCTGCTCAATCTCAACTTGCTGAATGCTGCAGATTGTCTCTTTCAGTTTCAGGTTTTCAATCCTGCAAAGATCATCATTTAAAACAGAATCTTGATTTTCATTAAACACATCTTGGCTTAAACAATCAATAATATCAAGACCATAAACAGGGGATGTATCATGACGATATTTCATGGCATCATAGACATTGTACTTAATTACTTCCCCTTCAAATTCCATGGTGAGAGTACCATCATGCACATCAATTTTAGTTCTAGCAGTACTCAAGAAAGGACGTCCAAGAAGAATATCAGAACTAGTATTGCAACTATCTTCCTTAGTATCAATCACATAAAAATCAGCAGGAAAGACAAGTTCATCTACTTGGACTAACACATCTTCTAGAACACCTATGGGGTATACCACAGATCTATCAGCCAATTGTATCACAACTCTTGTTTCTTTTAGTGCACATGCATTGAGAGATTTATAGATGGAGAGAGGCATGACATTGATAGATGCACCAAGATCACACATGGCTTTCTTGATACCAACATTCCCAATTTTGCAAGAGATAGCAAACATACCTTTGTCCTTGCATTTAGTAGGGAGTTCTCTTTTAATAACAGCAGTAACTACCTCACCTACACTTACTTTCTCTCTTTCAGCTAGCTTTCTTCTGTTGGTGCACAACTCTTTCAGAAATTTTGCGTACCTTAGAATCTGCTTGACAGCATCTAGCAGTGGTATGTTGATCTCCACTTTTCTAAAGGTCTCAAGGATCTCCTTTTCTTCTTTTTCTTTTTGAGTTCTTTCAAATCTTTTTGGAAAAGGAGGTGGGATATGAAAACTTACCTTCGGGTCAGCTCTTTGCGCAGGAGGTGGTGCAGAATGCGATGAGGAGGCTTCAGATTGCCTTGGATGTTATGCAGAGGGTGTCTCAGATGATGCATGCTTTGGTTCAACTTGCTTTTCCTCCTCAAATCTTGCATCTTGAAGCTCTTTCCCACTTCTCAAAGTAATGGCACTTACATTTTGTTTGGGATTTGCCTCAGTCTGGGATGGCAACTTTCCTTGAGCTTCCAATCTGTTTATGGAGGTGGCCATTTGTCCCATCTGTTGTTGTATCATTTGCAAGGTCTTCACTACCTCATTCATAGTGTTATTGTCCATTGGAGGTGCTGGTTGGACTTGGCTTCTTTAGTAACCTTGGTGATTCTGATCAGTGTTGCCCTTTCCATAGCTGAAATTGGGATGGTCTCTCCAGCCTGGATTATAGGTGTTAGAGTATGGATCATATCTAGGCCGGTTGTTGTACCTCCCAATGGCGTTGGCTTGATGATGGTCTTCTTGGAGTGTGGGACATTGATCAGTTGGGTGTCCCACACATAAACAAATCCCACATGGCCTAGGTGGCTGGGGGGCTTGAATCTGTTGTACCACATCCACCACAGCATTTTTTATAACAGATGTTAGTTCAGACATAGTAGGAAAATTTACCTCATTGGCCCTTTGTAGTTGCCTCTCTTCTCCATATTGCCTAGATGAGGCTGCAAGAGTGGAGATTAATTCTCTCATTTGTCTAGGTGTTTTGTCTTCAATGGAGCCTCCACAGGTTACATAAATGAATTTTCTCTCTGAGGGAGATAATCCTCCATAGAAGAATTGTATAAGGGCATTGTCTAACATGTCATGTTGAGGGCATTCTGTGCAAAGTCTTTCAAACCTTTCCCAATAATCATATAGGTCCTCAGATGGTTTTTGCTTTATGCTTGTAATTTCTCTTATTATGCCAATTGATTTATGAGTTGGGAAGTATTTGTTCAAAAAGGTTCTGACCATATCATCCCAAGAAGTAATAGATCCAGGTGGCAAGTAAAATAACCAATCTTTAGCAAAATCATCCAATGAAAAGGGGAAGGCTCTCAACTTAATTTGGTCTTCAGAGATACCTTGAGGTTTCATAGATGAACAGATTATATTGAATGCTTTTAAGTGCTTGTGCGGATTTTCATTTTCTCTACCTCTAAACTTAGGGAGAATGTTTATCAAACCTGTCTTTAGTTCAAAGGGAACTGTCAGAGGTGGGTAGGTAATGCAAAGTGGGGCATAATCACCTACAGGAGTTGCCAATTCTCCCATGGTCCTTTCTCTTTGTTCTTGGGGCCTAATTGCTGGATTTTCTTGAACCATTTGGCCTTGGACAGCATGGACATCATGGGCAGCAACTGGTGCTTGAAGTTCTGCCATTGGTGCAGAATTCGGTTGCTGGAGTGAAGAACTTTCGGTGGCCGAAGATGGGTTGGGTTCGGCGGCCGAATGTTGGGCAGATTGCTCTACGGCTTGCTTTCCAAGTCTTCTGAGAGTGCGTTCAATTTCTGGATCAAAGGGTAGTGTGTCCCTGCGTTCAAATCTGGTCATGAAAGAAAATAAACAAGTGATATCAAGTCCCCAGCAACGGCGTCAATTTTTGACAGGAGCGGTTGTCGAAGCCGGTCAAAAATAACCTTCTTGGTTACCTACAATTACAACTGCAGATAGTGGTGAAGGATCGTATCCACAGAGAATTGATTACCTATTTATTTATCTCAATCAAGACCAATAGAACTAATTGAAGGCACAAGTGAAAGCAAGTGATCAAAGAGAAATAGGAACAAGTGCAATAAAAGTAAAAAGGGGGTTTTGAGATGATTTGATTAACAACTATTGAAAGCAATTAAAACAGCAAGTAATCTAAAATAAGAGAGAAATCAATATGAGAAAAGTCTAGTTGAAGATATGGATCCACTTTGGTTGTTTGGGTTGATCATTGAAACATGGTTACCTTGATTGATTCAATAGGTTGGTTATGGGGGTGGAAGACGCTTCTCACCACCATGTCTTTCCTTATGAACAAACTGATTAGGGAACGTCCTCTAACCAATTACTAATCAACAAATTGCCAAGGAACGTCCTTGGGCCTTAGGCATCAAAACAATTGCCAATTGCATGAAGAACAAGAAAGATCCAAACCCAAGCTACTCAAACGCATGAGATGTTGCTAGATCATACAATTTCTTGGGTTTTTACACCAAGTGTTCTATGGACAAAATATTTCCAGCAATTATGGACTAACAAATATCCTAATCCAACAATCAATTAACTTTGCAATTAAGAGTCAAGTGGCCAATTTGATCAAAACAACAAAGCAATCTTAGAATTAAGCACAATTGCATGAATATTGAATAAAATCAAAGACAAAAGTTTTTGTTCAGATCTCACAACCCTTTAAACAACCTTAGTTTCAACCAAACTTCAACTAGAAAGAGGGTTTCAGCCACTCATGGCTGAACCAAAACAGAAAATAAAAGAAAAGAAGAAGAAAAGATGAAGAACTAGATGAAGAGAGAGGCCTTGGAGCCTTGCCGAATTTCCTTGAGAAGAGGTGGAACCAAATCTACCTTTCTTGTCTTCTTGAAGCCTTTATATAAGTCTTGAGAGGCTGCCTAGGGTTTCATGGAAGTCCAGGAGGCTTTTAGAGGCTGTCCAAAGTGTCCTTGGTGTTGCATGTGCCTTGTTTGTGCATGAGTGAAGGCAAAAACGAGTCACATGTGATGGAAGGCAAGTGGGGGTTCTTTGGTCTTTTCAATTGCTGCCCAAGGTCTTCAAGATGTTGCCCAAAGAGTTAAGAGGCTGCCCATGCAGTAATAAGGAAGGAGGAGCCTCCATTTGAATTTTGAATGTGCATGATACTAAGTGGGAAACATGTGATCTTTGGATTTGGCTTCCTTAATAAGTTTGATCTTGAAATCCAATATTTGAATGTGAATCTTGAAGATTTGGATCTCAAAATACTTCCCTTGTTTGGCTCCTCAAATATGGCAATTAGAGATATGGCTTCTTGAATAAGGAAAGTGTGCATTGGAGTGCATTTTCGGCTGCCTAAAGTGAGTTTCGGAGGCTAGACTTTCAGCTCTGGACACAAGGTTCGGCGGCCGAAGGTGCCGCCGAAGGTGGTCGACTTTCGTCTCTGGAGTCCTCTTTCGGCCGCCGAAGGTTGCTGCCGAAGGTGACTGATTTTTGGCTTCCGAAAGTTGCCTCCGAAGGTTGCTCCTCTAGTTTTGCCTTCTTTTGGCATTTTTAAGAGCATTTTCTCCAAATTGTTTCTTCACACCTAATACTTGCAAAATATGATTAAAACCATAAAATTAGGTAGAATAGGTGCAAAAAAACATCAATAAGATCATGAAAATATGGGCTAAAATATGCTCTATCACTGCTCATGCACTAATAAGGAAGGTGGAGCCTCCTTTTGAATTTTGAATGTGCATGATACTAAGTGGAAAACATGTGATCTTTGGATTTGGCTTCCTTAAATAGCTTGATCTTGAAATCCAATATTTGAATGTGAATTTTGAAGATTTGGATCTCAAAATACTTCCCTTGTTTGGCTCCTCAAATATGGCAACTTGAGATATGGCTTCTTGAATGAGCAAAGAGAGTGTTGAGAGGGATTTTCGGCTGCCTAAAATGAGTTTCGGAGGCTGGAGTTTCGGCTCTAGACGCAAGGTTCGGCGGCCGAAGGTGTCGCCGAAGGTGGTAGAGTTTCGTCTCTGGAGTCCTCTTTCGGCCGCCGAAAGTGCCGCCGAAGGTGACTGGTTTTTGGCTTCCGAAAGTGCTTCCGAAGGTTGCTGAATTTTGGCTTCCTTTGGCATTTTTAAGAGCATTTTCTCCAATTTGTTTCTTCACACCTAATATTTGCAAAACATGATTAAAACCACAAAATTAGGTAGAATAGGTGCAAATAAACATCAATAAGATCATGAAAATATGGACTAAAATATGCTCTATCATTGACCCTAGTATGTTGGTTAATCCCTTTGTATATGGTATATAAAATTTTTTATCATTATTTATGTAAACCAAGCTTATTATATGTTATGTTACCCCGTTGGAGTATTGATGAGGATTCCAGTGTGGGGTTGATGGTTATGCTTATGAGTTGTGCATGCACAGGATAAGTTTGGTAAATGAATGTGAAAGTTCAAAATTTTTATGTATATGTTGACCATGTATGGGATTAAACAGGTATACAGGTTGAATGTGAGGCTTGCTACGGGTCCCGGCGGCCTTAAGCCGATCTGGATCCTAGCGCTGGTAGCGGTCCGATTTTTGGGTCGTTACAGATTGGTATCAGAGCCCTAGGTTCATATGGTCGGACCTAGAGAGTGTCGGGCTCATAGGTATTATAGAAGGTCAAGCACAATAGGAGAATCATGTCCACTAGGATTCGATGTAGAGTCCTGTCTTGAATACTGATGTGAAATGCCATGATTATATGCATGTACATTAATGATATGTGATGTATGTGATGCGGGTTCATGTGTTTGCACATGAACCATTTGATGCTAATGTTTATGTGATGTGTGCTGTTTTTCAGTAAGCGAGATGAGAGGAACTCGTCGATCTGCACGATTGACTGGAGTCCCACTAGAAAGTGAGGGCACGGATGCCCGTCCTCCTGCATTGCCTAGGGCAATGTCCTGCATGTCTAGCAGGGAGAGAACATCAAGGTACCCTAGAAGGTCTTTTGATGTGAGCAGAAGGGAAACAGTTCAAGGTGGAATGTCAGAAGATGTGGGAGATGATATGGATGTGGATCAGAGGAGGGATGACAGTCTTGGAGTGAGTATGACTGAAGAGGGCATAGGAGAGTCTCAAGGAGGCACTCAGGCCTCGGGGTTTGTTCAGCCACCCTAGTACCCACCTTTTTCACGGAATCCCGGGTATTCGATGGGAGGTACATCGGATTACCCCAGCTTTAACCCTTATCACTCTCACATGCCATACCCACCTTTCTACCCACCATACCCACAGTACCCTATGTACCCACCCCCGTCTTTCTACCCAGGTACAGCAAACCCTAACTCAGGGGATGCTGCACCTCCTCCACCACCAGCAGAACCCATGGTCCCAGAAACCCAAGTACCTAAGCCTAGCTCATCTGGAGGGAGCAAGGTCAAAATGACCGATTACATGAAGCTGGGTGCTCCCCAGTATAAAACAGGTGATGACCCGTTTGAGTATCTTGGGAGGGTCAAGATGATTACAGATGAGATAGGAGCTGATGACAGTAGAGCCATTCAGATGGCTGGGTTCACACTGAAGTGCAAGAAGGCCCGAGAGTGGTTTAAAAACTATGTGAACCCGAGGGTGGATAGCCTATCATGGGAGGAGTTTGCTAATGAGTTTGCAGGAGGGGCTTTCCCTGACAGTTCAAGGAAGTTGAAGATGATTGAATTTGAGCAGTTAAGGCAGACGGAGGAGATGAGTATAGATGAGTACACAGATAAGTTCTTGGAGCTGTTGCCGTTTGCTGGGCAAAATCTTGACACAGATCAGAAGAAGTCAAGGAGGTATATCATGAAGCTTCATTCCAGGTATTCCTCCTTGATCCAGTCAGCAGAGAGGGAGAGTTTCCATGTCAGAGTGGATATGGCCCAGAGGATGGAGGCTAGTGCCATAATCGAGGGAAGAATTAAGCAGTCAGTGGCACAGTCTTCTGGTTCCAAGACCCCAGGTGGGGGAAAGTTGGACCCTTCTTCCTTGAGTTCAGCAGCTTCAGGCAGTAAGAAGTGGGACAGAGGCCACAGGAAGTCCAAGAAGAACAAGTTCTGGAACAAGATCAAGTCAGGTCTGGGATTAGGGAGTGGCTTGAGCTCAGGTGCAGATAATGCAGTATGTATGAAGTGTGGGAAGCCGCACAAGGGAGTATGTCGGTTTGGGACGAGAGCCTGCTTCAGATGTGGGCAGGAGGGACACATGGCACGGGAGTGTCCTAGAGCAGCTTTTGTGGCACAGTCTCAGCAAACAGCTTCTGGTAGTGTGGCTCAGCCAGTAGCTCCAGCCGCGACTCAGGCCAGTGGCAAAGGCAGAGGGAGAGGGTCAGCCTCTTCTTCAGCGAGTTTCAAGGGTGAAGGTCCATCAGCTCCAGCACGGATCTTCACGATGACTCAGCAGGAGGCGAACACATCTAATACCGTGGTGTCAGGTAATCTCATCATTGGTTGTTCAGATGTTTATGCCTTAATGGACCCTGGTGCATCTCATTCTTTCATTGCTCTGAGGGCCGTCGAGAGGTTTGGTTTGATGGTCTCTGGGTCAGAGTGTCCCCTATGGGTCAGTGGACCCAAGTGTGACCCGTCAGTGGCAGAGTCAGTCTGCCAGTGTAGTCCAGTGTTTGTTGAGGGGAGATGCCTTTCCGCCGACCTTGTGGTTCTAGATTTGACAGATTTTGATGTCATTCTAGGGATGGATTGGCTATCTACCATAATGCTACCTTGGACTGCAGAGAGAAGGTAGTCAGGTTTAGAGGTCAGGATGGGTCAGAGGTTGTCTATAGAGGAGACTGGAGGGGTACACCTAGAGGTTTGATATCAGCCCTACAGGCTCGTAGGTTACTCAGGAGGGGTTGTCAGGGTTTTCTAGCTCATGTGAGAGAGCTGGATAGTCATGTCAGAGAGCCTGCCTCAGTGCCCGTGGTCAGAGAGTTCATAGATGTTTTTCCAGACGAGCTGCCAGGTTTACCACCTGCTAGGGAGATAGAGTTCGAAATTGAATTGATGCCTGGAACCAGACTGATCTCTATCCCTCCCTACAGGATGGCACTAGCAGAATTGAAGGAGCTTAAAGAGCAGTTGCAAGAGTTGGTAGATAAGGGCTTCATCCGACCGAGTACCTCACCTTGGGGTGCTCCAGTGATGTTTGTGAGAAAGAAGGATGGGTCCCTTAGGCTTTGTATCGACTACAGGCAGTTGAACAAAGTCACTACCAAGAATAAGTACCCGTTGCCAAGGATCGACGATCTATTCGACCAGCTAGCAAGAGCAGGTTGTTTCTTCAAGATAGATCTGAGATTCGGGTACCATCAGTTGAGGATAAGAGAAGAGGATGTACCGAAGACAGCATTCAGGACCAGATATGGGCACTATGAGTTCCTTGTAATGCCGTTCGGGTTGACCAATGCCCCTGCAGCATTCATGGATCTCATGAATAGAGTGTTTAGCCAGTACCTGGATCACTTTGTTATTGTCTTCATAGATGATATCTTAGTGTATTCCAGGAATGCAGAGGAGCATGCCCATCATCTGAAGATAGTTCTGTAGACCTTGAGGGAACACGACTTGTATGCCAAGTTCTCCAAGTGTGAGTTCTGGCTGAGGAGCATCTCTTTCTTGGGGCATGTTGTGTCAGAAAATGGAATCGAGGTGGACCCCAAGAAAGTGGAAGCTGTAGCTAACTGGCCTAGACCCACTACAGTGACAGAGATCAAGAGCTTCTTGGGTTTGGCAGGTTACTACAGGAGGTTCGTTCAGGACTTCTCCAAGATTACAGCTCCCATGACCAGATTGACTAAGAAAAACCAGAAGTTTGTGTGGACTGACCATTGTGAAGAGAGCTTTGAAGAGCTAAAGAAGAGGTTGACTTCAGCACCAGTGTTAGCTCTGCCAACTAGCAATGAAGACTTCACAGTGTATTGTGATGCGTCCCGTGTGGGACTGGGTTGTGTGCTGATGCAGAATGAAAGGGTGATTGCTTATGCTTCTAGGCAGCTGAAGAAGCACGAGTTGAATTACCCTACACATGACCTAGAGATGGCAGCTGTGATCTTTGCACTCAAGATGTGGAGGCATTACCTTTATGGGGTTAAATGTGAGATCTTTACGGATCATAAGAGTCTGCAGTACATCTTGAGTCAGAGAGAGTTGAATCTGAGGCAAAGGAGATGGGTAGAACTGCTTAGTGACTATGATTGCAAGATTCAGTACCATCCGAGTAAGGCGAATGTTGTGGCAGACGCCCTAAGCCGGAAATCACTTGGCAGTTTGTCCCATATCACGGCAGAAAGGAGACCAGTGGTGAGGGAGTTCTTCGAGCTCCTTAATGAAGGTCTACAGTTGGAGTTGTCTAGTACAGGTGCTTTGATAGCCCAGATGAGAGTAACACCTGTGTTTCTGGAGCAGGTGGCTCATAAACAACATGAGGACCCAGAGTTAGTGAAGATTGCCAGGACTGTTCAGTCAGGCCAGAATGAAGAGTTCAGATTTGACAACATGGGAATAGATTGTGTGTACCATATGATATGGGTCTGAAGGAAGACATTATGAGGGAAGCTCATAATGCCAGATACAGTGTTCACCCTGGAGCCACCAAAATGTATCAAGATCTGAAAAGAGTTTATTGGTGGCCAGCTATGAAAAGAGAAGTGGCACAGTTTGTGTCAGCCTGCAAAGTATGTCAGAGGGTGAAGCTGGAACATCAGAAGTCGGCTGGAATGCTCAACCCACTACCTATTCTAGAGTGGAAATGGGAGAATATAGCTATGGACTTCGTAATGGGGTTACCGGCAACGTCCAACAGATTGGACTCCATATGGGTGATTGTGGACAGACTGACCAAATCTGCTCACTTCATCCCTGTCAGGAGTGGCTATTCTGTGGACAAGTTGGCGCAGGTGTATGTTGATGAGGTTGTCAGGTTGCATGGGGTTCCTGTTTCAATAGTGTCTGATAGAGGACCCCAGTTCACCTCCAGGTTTTGGCGGAGTCTGCAGAATGCCATGGGTACCGGGTTGGATTTTAGCAGTGCTTTCCATCCACAGACGGACGGACAATCAGAGAGGACCATCCAGACAATAGAGGATATGCTCAGAATGTGTGTGCTAGATTTTGGCAGTTCTTGGAGGCAGCATCTACCTTTGGTGGAGTTTGCCTACAATAACAGCCATCATGCTAGCATAGGGATGGCTCCATATGAAGCCTTGTATGGAAGGAAGTGCAGGTCGCCTATCTGTTGAGAAGAAGTAGGAGAAAGGGCCTTGGCAGGGCCTGAGCTAGTAGAGATCACCAGCAGAGTGGTGCCCATAATCAGAGAAAGGATCAAGACTGCCGTGAGCAGGCAAAAGAGTTATGCAGATATCCGCAGAAGGCAAGTAGAGTTTTAGGAGGGGGATTTGGTATTGCTCAAAGTGTCTCCAATGAAAGGGGTGATTCGGTTCGGGAAGAAGGGTAAGTTAGCTCCACGGTACATCGGACCCTTTGAAATATTGCAAAAGATTGGGAATGTATCATACAAGCTGGACTTGCCTGCTTCTATGGAAAGAATCCATCCGGTTTTCCATGTTTCCATGTTACGGAAGTTCGTGTCGGATCCGAGCAAGGTTCTTAGTGAGCCTAATGTGGAGATCCTTGGAGATCTCACCTATGTTGAGCAGCTAGTACCGATCTTAGACACCCAGATCAGAAAGGTAAGAAACAAGGAAATCCCGATGGTGAAAGTCCTTTGGAATCACCACAACATTGAGGAGTGTACCTGGGAGACACGGGAGTCCATGCTCCAGCAATATCCTCATCTCTTCTAAGGTTAGTATTATGTGTTTTTGTTATATATTCATGTTTTATGCTATGCATGTGCTAGTTGAGGAACATTCGGGGACGAATGTTCTTAAGGGGGGGAGAATGTAATACCCAGCTAGACTCCGGTATCAGAATTCCTACCGTCCGGTGGAATCTCGGATGTCGGAAACCTCTAGAAGGGTAAAGTCATGTTTTTATAAAATGTTTTAATGTATTTTATGATTTTAAGTAAGAAAGACGTTAAGTTTTGAATGAAAAGGACCAGGGAGGCATTTCCAGGTTCGACCGCCGAACCTCAAGTTCGGCCGCCGAACATGGAATAGTTTAGGGGGGCAAGTTAGGCTTCCGAAAGTGGCTCAGGTTCGGCTGCCGAACTCCATGTTCGGCCGCCGAACATGCATGAGTTTTGGAGGCACTTTAGGCTTCCGAAGGTGGTCTAGCCAACCCCTATATAAGGGCTCCATGGCCGAAACGGGCGAGTTTTCTCCCCATTTTCGGCCAACGGTGAGCCCATGCTCTCTCATGGTTGTTTTTGATGATTTTTCCTCCAATCTTTCAAGTTTTAACAAGTTTTTTCTTGGCTTTTGAAGATTTGTGAACTTTGAGCAAGTTTTGGAGCTTGGAGACCCAAGGAGCTAGATCTCCCCCATCTCCGAGTTGGATCGCCTCTCCTCTCGATCTTCAAGAGGTAAGGGTAGATCCTTAGCTCATTTCATGTTTTAAACGAGTTTTATGAAAGTTTATGGGGTAGAAATGCATGTTTAGGTTAGTTGAATGTTGTTAGGGTTAATGTTGAGTTTTTGACAATGTATGTTTCATGTGTTGTAGTTGGGGTTTAGGATAGTTTGAGGCCCCTATGAGCTTTTGTAGGTGTGTATGCATGTTTTGGAAGTGTTGGTTTTGAGTTGGAATGGTTTGGGAGGCAAATGTGCATTGTGGAGGCTGAGTTCTGCCCTTTGGAAGAACTCAGGTTCGGCAGCCGAAGGGACTTTCGGCCTCCGAACCTGCCTGTGGAGGCCAGCCTTTGGCTGCCGAACCCTGCCCCCGAAAGTGGACTTTCAGCTCTGGAAGGGAGTTTCGGCCGCCGAAGGTGCCGCCGAACATGCATGAGTTTTGTCTCTGGAACCTTCGGCCGCCGAAAGTGCCGCCGAAGGTGCATGACTTTCGGCTCTGGAGGGACTTTCGGCCGCCGAAAGTGCCCTGTTCAGCCTTCCTTTGCATGTTTTCTATGATTGTTTTAAGGTGTTTTAGGGAGTTTTTGGGGAGTATTTTAGAGTCATGTTCTTGTATGTTTGGTCCCTCATTTGATTCCACCTATGTAGATTCGGACCCGAGGAACCGAGGACCCCAGCAGTGAGTTAACTGCTTCAGTGTCTTTCAGAGCTAGCCTGAGGTGAGTAGAATAACTCTTATACTTCAAAGTAAATAAATCAGTTTTGAGCATGTTCATGCATCACGAATGCCATGAGATATATTAGGTTGTTTGCATTAGAATTCACGAATATGTTGCATTGCATAATATGATGTTGGTGCGGATGAACATTGAATGATCCATTAGCCCTCGTATGTTATGACATGATATAATGATGATATGATATGGAAGTCCAGGCGTGCCTGCACTACGCCCCTGGCACTATGTAAGAGAAAGTCCGGGTGTGGCCTGCACTATGCCCCCGGCACGATTGGATATGTATGATATGATATGGAAGTCCAGGTGTGCCTGCACTACGGCCCTGGCATGATGGGACTGTGTAGAGGGCCAAATGGTGACAAGTTCATCCTTGATGTGATTTGGCTGTGATGTGATGCATTCCATGAAAGCATGAATTTTAAATATAATGTTTTATTATTCTGCTCACTGGGCTCTAGTAGCTCACCCCACTCCCTTAATCCCCCAGGTTTGCAGGTACGGGCTAGTCCAGGAAGTCAACAGGATTAGAAGTCATGTTTTATGTAATAGCTAGTTGTGGACATGAACCTGATGTAATGTAAAGCATAGTACAGTAATGTAATGTAATGATGTCTATTGAGGTTTATAGTTGTGCTTGACCCTAGTATGTTGGTTAATCCCTTTGTACATGGTATATAAAATGTTTTATCATTGTTTATGTAAACCAAGCTTATTATATGTTATGTTACCCCATTGGAGTATTGATGAGGACTCCAGTGTGGGGTTGATGGTTATGCTTATGAGTTGTGCATGCACAAGATAAGTTTGGTAAATGAATGTGAAAGTTCAAAATTTTTATGTATATGCTGACCATGTATGGGATTAAACAGGTATACAGGTTGAATGTGAGGCTTGCTACGGGTTCCGGCGGCCTTAAGCCGATCTGGATCCTAGCGCCGATAGCGGTCCGATTTCTGGATCGTTACAAGGTAGCATTCTGGTCTCGGACTCGAGGGGAGCTCGGAGACACAATAAGGGAAATGCTCCTCATGGTAAGCTATACTCTTTGCTTTTGGTTCTTTTTTCGATTTTCGTTGTTCCTTATCTTGACTGTTCTCTCCTTTCGCTAGGTGATGGGCCTCTTTATGGAGGTGGATGCCCATGATCAATCTCTTCGGGACATGGTGGATCGCCGGATTGAGGAGGCGCGCTATGAGGAGAACCTTGTTGCGACCGGTGATGCCCGGGGCCATCTTGCTGCGGCCCAAGAGCATCTGAAGACCTTACAAGGGGAACTTTCCTACACCTTCGGTGCTCTCAAGAGGTCTGACGAGAAGGCAGCTGAGGCAGAGGCTCGCCGTGATGAGGTCTTGGCGCAGTTGTCCTCTCTGGAGGGGGTCTGGAGGGAGAGGGACAAGGCTGTGGACCAGAGGAATGAAGTCCGGCATCAGTACGAGGCCTTGAAGGCAGATTATGAGGGAGCTCAGGCTCGTTATGACACTGTAATGGCTCAAAGGGATGAGGCCCTAGCTTGGATAGTAGTTCTCGAGCAGGAGCTGAGCAAGCGCACTGAAAATCTTAAAGACTTGACTTTGGCTGCAGAGGAGTCCAAGCTTCAGAATCAATATCTTTGCCAAGAAGTCGAGGCTTTGAAGAAGAGGTGTTTAGCCCTGCTCGAGGATGCTAAGCTCACTGAAGATAGGGTTCAGTTGGCTTGTGAGGAGCGCCTGCAGGAATATAGGGGGTCTGCTGAATTAAGGGCAGAGATTGATCAGGCCTGCCAAAAGCGCTTATTAGAGTATAAAGGCTCCTCAGCGCTGAAAGCAGAAATAGAGCAGGCCTGTGAAGATCGTCTTCGACTTTATCAAGATTCCCCTCACTGCTTGGTAATTGGCGGCCCGAGCTGCAGTTTTCTTTGCCTCAGCTTTGTCTGCAGGGAGTTTTCCCCTTTCCAAATAGTCTAGGTACGGGGTCATCCAGTTCCGCTCTTCCTCGATCTCTATTATAGTGTTCGTTTTGCTAAAGGCAGGAGTGCTGACATGTTATATGTATACCTCATCTGGGAGTTGTTCCAGTTCTTCTTCAGACAGTCGACTGAGCAGGTCTGCCTCTTCATTTTCTTCTCGAGGTATTCTTTGGTATTTTATCGTGATCCCCTGGCCTCTTAACTCGGCCTCTATTGCCTTTACCCTCGCCAAGTAACTCTGTATGGTTGGGTCCCTTGCCTGATATGCCCCTGTTATTTGACTGATTACTAATTGGGAGTCGCTATTTATCTCGAGGTCGGTTGCCCCTACTTCCATCGTGATCAACATCCCATTTATTAGGGCTTCACATTCTGCTACATTGTTGGTGGCACTAAATTCTAGGCATAGAGCATAGCAAACCTTGAACCCTTTAGGGCCCTTTAGCATTATCCCCGCACCGCTGCCCCCAGCCCTGGATGCCCCATCCACATACAACTTCCAGCTGAATTCTCGTGGGGGCTGTCTCTCTCTCTCGCCTCTAATGTCTCCGAGGATGTCTCACCCAGCTCTGCTTATTTTTCATTGAAAGAGCACTCCACTATGAAGTCAGCGAGAGCTTGAGATTTTATGGTGATGTGAGGTCGGTATTCTAAGCAGTAAGGACTAATCTCGATAGACCATGCAAGTATCCGACCTGAAGTTTCTGGCCTATATAGGATTTTCTTCAACGGCTGGTCTGTCATCACTATTCCTTGATGGCTTTCTAGATAAACCCTGAATTTTTTGACCGCCAACAACAGGGCATACGCTATTTTTTCGATGTTCAAATATCTTGTCTCAGCATCTTTGAGCACTTTACTGACATAAAAAACCAGCTTCTGCTCTCCTTCTTCCACTCTCACCAGTATGCCGCTGACAGCTTGTTCTGAGGCTGATAAGTAGATCAGGAGCTCTTCCCCTTCCAGTGGACTACTAAGTACATGTGGCAAGCTAAGATAGCATTTGAGCTCTCTGAAAGCCTCTTGACAGTCCTCGGTCCATTCGAAGTTCGGAACTTTTCTCAACTTCTTGAAGAATGGCAAGCATCTTTCTGCCGACCTCAACATGAAACGATTGAGCGCTATCACCCTTCCAGTAAGTCTCTGGACTTCTCTCACATAGGTCGGCTCAGGCATTTTCAATATGGCTTCCACTTTCTCTGGATTGGGCTCAATGCCTTTTCCACTCACCATGTATCCCATGAACTTTCCTCCCCTGATGAAGAAAGCGCATTTTGTTGGATTCAGCCTCATTTTGTACCGCTCCAGTACCTCAAACACCTCCCCCAAGTCTGTCAAGTGTTGCTGGAAAGTTGGGCTTTTTACTATCATGTCATCCACGTACACTTCGACATTCCTACCGATCTGCTCATTGAAAATTTTATTCATTAGCCTTTGATATGTTGCACCGGCATTCTTTAGTCCAAAGGGCATAGCCTTGTAACAATAGGTCCCATCTTCTGTTATGAACGAGGTCTTCTCCTTATCTAACTTGTCCATTGGGATTTGGTGGTAGCCAGACATTGCATCCAGAGAAGACATGTAATCAAAACCGACCGTAGAGTCGACCATTTTATTAATATTGGGGAGGGGGTAACAATCTTTAGGATATGCCTGGTTCAGGTCAGTAAAATCTATACATATCCTATACTTGCCATTAGCTTTTTTCACTAGTACAGGATTCGCTAGCCATTGCGGGTACATTACTTCCCTAATAAACCCTGCTTCCTCTAGCTTTTGCACCTCCTCCCTAGTGGCCTGCTGCTTCTCTCTTCCCACTACTCTCTTCTTCTGTTTTATCGGCTTGGCTTCTGAGAGGACGTTCAACTTGTGAGTCATCACTTCTGGTCTATCCCAGGCATGTCAGATGGCTTCCAGGTGAAGCTTGATGCATGACATCGGATCAGAGCCATGGCTTCAATTTTCTGCTCTTCAGCCAAGCCAGCATTGAGACTGAAGACCTTATCCGCCTCTGCCTCTGATAAGGGGAAGGTTTTTAGCTCTCCCACTGGCTCCATTCTAGCTTCTTTCTTCTCGTCTCGGACTTCTAGGACTTCTGAGTCAAAATTTTCCCCTGCCGAGCACAGCTCCAATACCGTGGCCAGGTATACTGCTCTCACCTCTTCCTGACTTCCTCTAACTACTCCCACTCTTGCTTCTGTCGGAAACTTCATGGCCAAGTATCTGATATTGGTCACCACCTCGAAATCGTACAGAACCGGCCTTCCCAATATGGTGTTGTAGCTCAGGGAAAGTTTCACTATCAGGAACACCGCGTAGTGAGTTCGCGCCAGGGGTGCCTCCCCGAGAGTTAAAGCCAGTTTCACCTTTTCCTCCACAGGCACTGGGACTCCTCCGATCCCCTTCACCCGGGCCTGATCTCGGACCATCTGCTCTTCACGTATTTTCATCTATTGGAAGACCCTGTACGGCAATAGGTTCACCTTGCTTCCATTGTCAACAAGGACCTTCCTGACTCGGTAGTTGTGGATGATGGCTTCGATAACAAGGTGACGCGGAACCCTATGGCACAAGCCTCAAACCCACACGCACAAGTAGATACGGAATCCAAAGATCTGATAAACCCACCTCCTATGGCACCCCAAACTTAGAGAAGCTGAAACACCAATGATCGAAGGATTTAGATGAGAATCCGACAAACGCCACAACGAATAGTTGATAAGTTAGCCAAGATTCCTGGTGCAATTAATGAAAGCAAATCCTCACTCTCACTCAAAGCAATACACGCCAAAGGCATGAAAGAAATTCTGAAAAGTTTGTTTAAAAAGCTGCCTCTTACAATTGTTTCCTATCCTTATATAGTAAGGAGAAAAACAAATAAAACCCTAAGACACTCTTCTTGGACTTGACTTAAACACATAAGGCCCAAACCCAAACTGCACACTAAAATAACATATAAGTATTAAAACATAAGCCCAAAACATGGCCCAACACTCTAAAACTTAAAAGATAAAGTATGGCCAGAATACAAGCCCAAATAAAACTAAACTAAAACAAGTGTTGAATAATAAAAATATAGCAAGCCCATCATAACAAAGCTGAATCTTCACAAAAGTCTTACTTGATCTTCACTTTAGGCTTCCCTTTGTGTAGTTTTAGCCGATAGGTTTGATTAGGCTCCCTAAGCCTATGATTGCAAGTGTTGCACCAAATCTGTCCCATATGAGTTGAAGCACGCCCCAAATATATATAGATCATATGAATATGATTTTGAACTCCTTTTAGATCCATTTGAATGACATAAGTTTGCTCCACACCATTGTTAGAAATTTGCCCTATTGGATCCGTATCACAAGGGCATCATCGTGCGGCATCTGAATGCCCCAAGCGTCTTCTGGGGGAAAGAGATGAACATTGGGGAATGTTCTGTTACTTGCATGACCTCGGCACTGCTACCTTCCCCGTCTCGGCCTCTTTTCCTTCCTCTCCTGCTCATCCGACCTCCAGTCCCTTCGACAATCATATTGATGGTTCCACTGGAGCCATCATTCACTGGTCTTGCTCCCGTCCTCCTGGGTCTCTCTGTTGCAAGGTTTTGCTGAGGCCTTTCTCCCTCTGGTTTTTTCACAAAATTCCTGAGATGCCCCCTTTTTATTAGCCTTTCGATTTCGCTGATCTGCTAGTAGAAATTATTGGTGTCATGGCCGTGTGTACGGTGATATTGACAGTATTTGTCAGGATCTCTCTGGCTTGCTTCAGCTCTTATGGGCTTCGGCCATTAGAGGAATTCCTTGTTTTGGACTTCCGTGAGCACTTCGGCTCTAGAGGCGTTGAGTGGGGTTAGGGTCTCTAGAACTCATGGGGGGAATGGTCTTTGTTCTGGAACCTGAGGGGGGAATGGTCTCGGGTCCCTTCGGTCCCAGGGTTGTTTGGAGGTCTCAGGCCTTTTGCTTTGCTTCTTCTCATGCCTTTCCGGCCTCCTTTCTGGGGCTTTTCCCCTATCTACTGCCTCTTTGGCGAATCTGCTCGTCATCAAGGCATCATCCTGCCTTATGTACTTTTCTGCCCTCTTCATCAGTTCCGCCAGCGAGATAGGCGATTTCCTGCTTAATGAGCCGAAAAACTCTGCGGAGGTCATCCCTTTTTGCATGGCTTCTACAGCTCTGCTTTCATCCAGCTCGGGGATCTGCAGGGCCTCCATGTTAAAATGGGCTACGTACTCCCTCAACGATTCATTTCTCCTCTGTTTTACTGTTTCCAAGTAGCTGGTTTTTCTATCAGCCGGCACTCCGGCTATGAATCGGCTGATGAAGACATTGGCTAAATCCCCAAAACTCCTTATGCTTCCTACTTCTAGGCTATTGCACCACGCCCGTGCTGGCCCCGTGAGCGTCGTGGGGACTACCTTGCACATCAAAGCATCCGATAAGGTCTGCAGCTCCATGAAGGTTTTGTAGTTGAGGACGTGCTCCCTTGGGTTTCCAGCTCCGTCATATACCGCCATGGGTGGCATCATGAACTTCTTGGGGATGGTCTCCTGCTGTACCCATCTCGAGAAAGGCGAGGAAGCGGGTAAGAGGGCCTGCTTGTGGTCCTTCGCCCCTAGCCCAGCTAGGAGCTGTTCTCTCATTTTCTGCAGTTTCTGATCCACATTTTCTTCTTCTTGTCTGGGCCTCTTCTCCAGACGATATTCCTCCTCCCATTCTTCATTTTCTGTCCTTCTAGTTGTTCTGGCCATGTAACTCTCCACCTCATCATTTTCTATCAGCTCCCTCACCCTCCTTCCATGGGTTCTAGCCTCCGGCTCGTCGTCTCCACCCGCCCTTCTACTTCTTTCTCCAGTTTCTCTGCTGTTTGTTTGGGGGTGGTTAAAGGTAGGCTGGGGTTCATTGGTTCGGGGTTCTTCTATCACAGGCAACACGTTCACTGGGTTATTGAGGCCCCTCAGCTGCATTATCTACCTCAGCCAATAGGCGGTGTTTTGTAGTTGGAGGGCCATGGCTTGGAGGTCCTGGTTGGATAGGGTGGTTCCGGGCACATTCCCTGCCGAGCTTGGCGAGGGAATGAAAGGGATTGGTGGTTGGTTGTTGGGAGTTGGGAGTTGTGGGGCTGGAGAAAGAGAATTGTTGCCCCTCCTGGGCAGAGCTCAGGTCATTGGGGGTATTAGCAGTGTTGTTTTCGTTATGGTTGGCCATTATGGATCTCAGTGGGTTTTGTAAGAGTGGAACTCCAGCGATGAAAAGATCTTCTTCATTTCCTACAGACGGCGCCAATTGATGATCTGAGATCCAGCAAAAAAAAAAAGGGTTTACAATAGTTGGGTAAGCTTATCTAGAGAGGAGGGAGCTCCTCTCCTTTTATTCTTTTCTTTTGTCGGCTAGTGAGGTCTAATGGCCCTGCCACTATTGGGCCACATGTCTCTGTCATACGGATACGTACGTACTAAAATGTCAAACGTTTGTTTCATGCTAAACGGCTATTTAATTTCCCTCGGCACGCATGTAACAGATCTGCTAGATGGATGGGTCGGCTGTCCTTCTTCCTTCTGGGCTTCAGAACCGGGCTAGATGTTGCGAAACTAAAACCCACGGGGGCCTGACCTCATGGTCGTGTGGTCTAGGCCGGCTTATTGAAGAGGCCTTTTGACCCTCGGATCAAAGTTATCTTCTTGGGCTAAGCCTTATACCGGGGTGGTGAAGCCCAGCAGTCATCACTTCTCATACCACTTCCTCCCGCTTTCTTTTCTACATGTAAACTCTTGTCTCTCCTTAGTATATCAACTTCTCTCAAAAGATCAAATTCCACCCGTTTCATCTTTAGTTCTTGTACGCACTTGGACAATAATTTTTTATCCTCGTTTTCTTTTTTCAACAACTCCAAGTGAAATTTTACATGAGATTTACATTGATCAGCCTAGATTATCTTGAAAGAACATAAAAAAGAATACAATCACAGGATTCATGATTAATATATTGTAAGAGAACCCAATTCTAGATGGATCTCTAGAGGAGGTATTGAAAAGGAAGAGCAACGCAAAAGAGTGAAATAGAAAGAAGAAGATAATAGAGTTGTGTGATATCTTTGTGGATCGAATGTATTTGGATCTCTTTTAAGTTTGATCCTGTTTAAGATTAACTCCTCCTTTTTAAGCTGTTACTTTAAAAAGATCTTGAGGGTTGGTGTTTGTGCTATCTTATCTGGTGTAGTGAAAGTGGTGACTTTGGCTTCATGATTGAAGGCTTTGTACTTTGTCTGCCATGATTGTGAATTTGTATAGAGAGAGCAATAAACATAAAAAGTTTGTGGTTGAGAGGGAGATAAAAATGAGGGTATTTTAGGTCTAAAGGGTTGTTTTTTTGCTGTTGGTTATAATTTTTTATTTTACAATAAAATGACAAAATTCAGAGATTTAAGTGTTTAATTTTAGAGGTGAATAATTAGTCGGTTCGATTTAAAATAAAACTGAACTGAATAAATTAAAAAATTTTAATATTATAAAAATCAAATCAAATCAGTCTAATTTAGTTTAATTTAATTTGTTAAAATTTTTAATATATTTTTTTATATCTTATTTTTAATATTTTAAAATTTAATTTTAGTATTTTAGTTTTGATTATCATCTTATCACCTTATATTATAAAAAATAATATAATATTACTCATTAATCGATTTATTTCGAGTTTATTAATATTTTTTATTAAAATTAAATTAAATTAAAATAATTAAAATTTTTAAAAATTAAAATAAATTAATAAAAAAATTAAATTAATTAATTCGATTAATTTTTCACTTTAAATCAAATACTATTTACTCTCATACTTTAGAATGTTGGTAAAAAGTCATATAATTTAATAAAGAATTTATTACAATATAAAAATAAAACTAATGAATTTTCATTAATAAATTGATTTTTGGAATTACTTTATGTAACTAAATTGTAGCTTTGGGTTAGATGCTCTCTGTCTCATGAAGAATTACATCAAGCGATTAATTCTTTAAAAAATAAAGTTATAGAAAAGATATAAGTTGCGTGTTCTTCATAGGAAAAGAAATTATGTAATTTTTCAATAAATATAGTTAATTGAAAAGTTTAATTTGTATGAAAAATCGTAAATTTTTTTAATGAATTTCTAAAATTTCATAAAACTCATAAAATATTCCCTCATTAATTTTTTAATAATAAATTAATTTTTATCTAATAAAATAATTTTTTATTAACAAAAAAATACAAATTGCTATTAATTGATAATTGATTAAATATTTTATGTTTTTTAATGATACTTTGGCGAATTTTTTTTAATAAAAATTATTTTTATTTATTATTTTAATAATAAAATTGAGATATTATTATTTAATTTTTAAAAATTTGTGAATTTATAGTTTTTATCCATTATTAGTTTTTATTTATTATCATTATAAATAAGTTTAATTTTAAAATATAAAAATTAATATTTTATAAGTATTAAAGTTTTTATACTTATAAAAAAACAATTTAGGCAATTTCAACTATAATATGTAAGTATAAAAATTAATTTTTAATTTTAGTTAAATATAAAAAATTTTATATATATAAAAATCAATTTAAATGAATTTTTAAATATAAAAATTAATTTTTAATTAAATATAAAAATTAATATTATTTATTTATATTTTTAATTTTTTTTAAATGAGAACAGGAAACTAGCGAGTAGAATATGAGATTTATCAAATTTAGGCAGAATAAAGCTGTGAATATTTATATTTTCAAATTAACTTTTACACTTGCACAACTAATTATTTTATCTCTTTTAACACTTACTCCTTCAATATTTGCATAGTAATACACCACCTTAATTATTCTCTAGCCTGATAAATTACACTTAGTAGCTAATTAAACTTTAACCATACTTAAAAGAGTAGTAAATTTCATTAACAAACAAGCTTAGCTAAAACACCACTTGTCCCTCTTAATAAAGAAGGCTACTTAATTATCCCCTTCTTCTTCTTCTTCTTTCCATCATCAGAACTTGTTCCGGTACCAGAAAACACCTTGGTTGGGAGCTTCGTCGTCTGGCCCAACATAAAGACACTCTTTTGCCTCCCTCCACAGTGCTCTGTAAATTGGAGTAGCATCGAACTGGTAATACTCACCCAATATATGCTTGATTGCTTTAGTAGCTTCCATTGCATTATAATGAGGCATTGTAGAGAACAGATGGTGAACTACATGAGTGTCTGTAATGTTATGGAAGACCTTATTCAATACCCCGTAGTCTCGATCCACCGTCGACAATGCCCCCTTCATCCAGTCCCATTCCGACGAGTCATAGTGTGGCAGTGCAGGGTGAGTGTGCTGCAAATATGTGATCATTACAAGGAAAGCATTA
The DNA here is from genome assembly GCF_001659605.2 of Manihot esculenta. Lineage (NCBI taxonomy): Eukaryota > Viridiplantae > Streptophyta > Magnoliopsida > Malpighiales > Euphorbiaceae > Manihot > Manihot esculenta. The sequence continues at coordinate 20,123,446 of NC_035163.2, forward strand.
ACAATAAGCAATGGCACCCCGTAGATGCATATCAGCCAAACAAGTCCTTTCGCCATGACAATTTGATAAAGAACAAAAGTCGTAGCGAAAATCCCAGTATCGGCAATAAAGATCTGAAGCCTTTCCCTGTCGGAATATATGGGACCATAAGGATCATAGTGACAAGCAAAGCGATCATATTGTCTTCCTGAGACATTGAATGCTAAATATAAAGGCCACCCAATGAGAAGCGTGGCTGCAAGTGTTAAGCATCGGCCCGGAGGATTGTTGAGATACTTGGAATACCATGGGATTTTGGACAGAGGTTTAGGAACAAACACCTCATCACGTTCAAGTGACCCTGTGTTAGAGTGATGGCGGCGATGGCTGATTTTCCAGGAAAAATATGGAACTAGAAGTGTAGAGTGGAGAATGAGGCCAACGGTGTCATCCACCCATTGATAGTCGCTAAAAGCATGGTGGCCACATTCATGGGCGATGACCCAAACGCCAGTGAGAATACAGCCCTGGCAAGCCCAGTAAAGGGGCCATGCGAGGTAGGCGAGAGGAGAAGGGAGGAGATGGATGAAGAAGTTGGCAATGGAGAATAAGAGAATACTTAAAGAGAGGTCATAGAGAAGATAGGAAAAAGAGCGAAGAAGCGAACGTTGAAAGCAATGGGGAGGGATTGCCTTCTTGAGTTGGGCAAGGGTGAATGGAGGTTTCGTTGCGGGGACTCGCTTGATGCTCTCCGGCCGCCTTTCGCTGGTGTTGTTACTGGTGTCAGAGGCGGCAGACATCCGGCCACCACCTCCCATATTTTTCTGCTAAAAGTTTCCTGCAGATTTAAACATGACTTTGAAAAAAAAAAAAAAAAAAAAAAAGAAAAGACAAAATGACAAAATAAGATAAATGGCGTAGTTCCAAGGAGGCAGTTTCAGGTTAATTACTTTAATGCATATAACTTTAAATTATAATAATAGTTACCCATTTTAAAATAATTCATAATAATAAAAAAAAATTCAGAAAATTTAATAAATTACATAATAAAAACTTTTATTTTGATTTTGATAATTGAATTAACTTATTATGGACATTTCAGTAATGAATTTTCACTTTCCTAGAAGAAAAAAAATATATGAAAAGAAAGTCTTAATCATAGGAAATATATTTTTGGAGGAGAACAAAAGTTATAATTTAAAAAAAAAATGAAAATTCAAAACTAATAAAGGCATTAATAAATATCTGTTCCGAATTATAATTTGAAGTAGATGAGTTCTTTTAACTTGTAATTTATTCTCAAAATATTTCAATAACCCAATAAAAAGCTGCTTAATTTTGAGCTGCTGAGAACAGAAACACACATTCGTAAATATTAAAATAAAAAAAAATATTCATAGATCATAGAGGAAGAGGAGAAGAAGAAAAAGACTGCAGATGAATTTTAAAAATAAAATAAAAAAAATAAAAAATAGTGAAGAAGTACCTGAGCTGAAGGTATAAATTTTTTCTCAGAGGAAAGCAGTTGTGGGAGAGAGTGGCGGAGTCGCTTGTATTTAAGCTCTGTGAAGGGCGATACTTCCTAGCCAGACCTACACACACATATATATATATATACATAGATAGCATTTTATTCCAATTTTCAATAATTTTCATTTTTCTAAATTATATATTTCGAATAATTTATTTTAATTTAATTTTCCTATTAATAAATTGAAATGATATTAAATTAATTAATAAGAAATAATATTTTTAGTTCACTTGTTAGGATGTTTTAACACGTTTTAGACAATCATAAAACCACAATCCAAGCTTATTTTGATTTTTACGCAAAATATTAAAACACTAATTAAAATTTTAAAAAGGTGATTTGTTTATATTTTTATAATAAATTGATTGCACATCAAAAAAATATTTTAATAATTTTCTTTTTTAAAAGTTTAAAAATTATTTAATAAAAAATCTTTTTCTCGTAAAGAATATTTATTTTTTTAAAATAAATCTTTTCAAAAAGATGAAATTATTTTTTAAAATTTGATAATATTATTAAATATTAAATCACAAATAAACAATGAAAATAAGTTATTTATTTCAAAATATTTTTAAAGAAAATACTTTTCACATAAAATATTTTTTAAATAAATATTATTTTTCATAAATAAATGGAATATAATATTTTAAAAATAATTAAAGAAGGATTAAATGTACTGAAACTTTCAAAAAATTTTGAAGAAAGAAAAAAAATTTATTTTGTATCTCAGACTAAAATGTAAATTCTAATTATAACAAATTATAATAATAATAATAATAATAATAATAATAAAGAGAAAAAGAAAATATTATTACATAGTGAATATCGAAATAAAAAGAGGCTGAATCCACCACACATTTGTCCAAATTAGCGTAAACCAGCCAAAGCTTGCGGTTTGTTTCCTTAAATTTAGAACAGAAAGTAGTGGATTCCGCACGTGGTCCTCACGTGATTCTAGTTGCCTCGATTGCGGTGCACACCTTGGCGCACGTCTGCGAATCTTCTGTAGGTATAATTCTTCGTTTCTCTCTTTTTCCTTAAAAAAAAACACTTTGTTTTTGTAAAATTCGCATATATAAAGAACTTTGCTCAGAATCTCCTCGTAGTTAAAATTATTTTACTTTTTTAAATAAATATTTAATTTCATGAAATCATCCATCTGATTGAAAAAAAAAACCTAAATTATTGTGAAATTCATAATCTTACAATTTTCTCTTACACCCATGAGCATTAAAAGATGCATCAGTAAATTCTTTCCAATTCATTTTCAAAACAAAAATAAATTTTACAATTCAATTGATTTAGAAAGGTTCTAAAAAGACAAACTGTAACAAAATTATTTAAATACTTAAAACATCAATTTTTTTATAACATTGCACCACATTCGATTTAAAAATTAAATTAAATTAATTTTAAATAAAAATTAAATTAAATCAAACTAATTAATCAAATCGATTGAATTTTTTTAATAATTTTTTTATTTTTTAATTTTATTTTAATATTTTAAAATTTAATTAAAATATTTTAATTTTAATTATCTTCCAACCTTTCTATATTATTTAGCCTTTTTATTAATGTTAAAATAAGTTTTTTATTTTACAAAAGATAAGGGATAAATCAATGAATTGTCTAAAAATTTAAAGATGTTATAATAATTTTTAAAAATATATTTATGATAAAAAAATAATTTTCAAGATAAATATATATTTTTAAAAAAAATAATTATTTTTTATAATCTTATTAATATTATTGTATATATAAGTTAATTTTTTTAAAAAATATTTTTACAAAAAATATTCTCTGTGTATAAATTATTTTGAAAAACAAATGGATGCTTAGATTCTAGTATATTGTTAAAAAAATTCTTTATGCAAAATACTTTCTATTAAAATATTTTTTAAAAAATTAACTTATTTTCATTAATCGATTGTAATGTTAAAAGTAAAAAATATATTAATAAATTTATATATATTAATATTAATAAAATTTTCAAATAAATTATTCCTTAAAGAAAAAGTAGTCGATTTCTCAAATTAAATTCCCTTTGATGAGCAAAAAGTTTGCCTGACTAATTTCTTTAGTGCCACATTCATTTATAAAAAATACTAAAATATTTTCTTAAAATATATTTTTCATGAACAAATTAACTCTTACAATAAAAATAATCTGATACTGATCTGGATATATTTTGTAATAATATGAGAGAAAATCAAGATTAAAAAAAGAAATTTTTATTTCAAATGATGGTCGATCCATTTCTAATTTAATTTAAAAGTGGATATAGTTCAAATTTATCTAAAATTCCTTGAAAGTTACGATAATAGTTAAAAAAAGCATTTTCTAATTGTGTTTTTAATATATTCTTTTTCTTTTTTTTTTTCTATTTAGAAACTTATTTATAAACAAAATATATTTTGTTTCTAATTTGAGGAAGTAATTAACATATTTCGAATAGAAAATAAATATCTTTTCCTTTCTAATCACTTCCTAATTAGGAAAAATTTGTGTCCCTATTTTTTTTTATTAGAAAAGTTCTTACAAGAAAATTAATTTTAAAAGTAATTTTTTCTTAAATTTTTGTTATGCTTGAAACGAAACTGTGGGTAACTTTCCATAAAGTATCGCTCTGTAGTTGAAATTGTGAGTCTTGACAAAGAGATAAGACTTGAAGCATCCGGATCTTCTTTTCCCTCAATGGAACCAAGTATTACCTAATTAGAATATTATCACGTAGCCTATCCTCGAATGCCAACACATGATCTATTTTAGACGATTATTGTATTATATCAAAAACTCTCATTGGTTTTCGGTTCTTTATATTAGAATGTGACAATTATCTTTACGATCCAAAGTATGTGGCACGTCTCAATCGGCTTTCCATAATTTTAATGAAAAATATTTTCTCTCATATATTGTCATTATTTTTATTGAGTGTTTACATGCTTTGTACTCGTTTATAACCCTCATTCGACCATCAAGGCTTGAGTAATCTCTTAAAAAATTGTTAAGGGATTAACGCCCGATCAAGCACATAACAGCCTCTGCTTTTTGCCAAATTTTAAATGGACTTACCCCTCGCCTTGTGACCTGTTCAGTGGATACCTGCCCCGTGATTATGGAATAAATAACTTGAAATAATAAACTGAACTTAATGCTTGGTCATGATAATGACTTAAAGGATCGGGACTGACACCCGGTTGTTAGCCTGGCTAATACCCGCCTTGTGGTGCTTTTTAGTAAAAAACTTGTTTTTGTCTTTTGAAACTAACATATGAAGACTCGCCTAGCAATTACCCGTCTTATGACGTTTTTTGACAGAAACTTACCTTTGTCTTTTGGAACTAACATCTGATGACTCGTCTGGCAATTACCCGTCTTATGACATTTTTTGGCAGAAACTTGCCTTTGTCTTTTGGAACTAACACCTGAAGACTCGTTTGGCAGTTACCCGCCTTGTGAATCTTTTTGACAGAAATTTGTCTTTTTCTTTTAGGACTAACACCTGATGACTCGCCTGAGTGATACTCGCTGTAATACCCGGCTAGACTCCGGTATCGGAATTCCTACTGTCCGGTGGAATCTCGAATGTCGGAAACCTCTAGAAGGGTAAAACCATGTTTTATGAAATGTTTTTAAGGTATTTTATGTTTCTAAAGTAAAATGAAAATTTAGTTTTGAATGGAAAAGACCAAGGAGGCTTTGCCAGGTTCGGCCGCCGAAAGTTAAGTTCGGCCGCCGAACATGGTAAGGTTTTGGGAGCGCTTTAGGCCTCCGAAAGCCTTGTTTGAGTGAGTCAAGGTTCGGCCGCCGAATATGCATGAGATGTGGGGGCACGTTAGGCCGCCGAAAGGTGACAGAACCAGCCCTATAAAGGACCCCGTGACCGAAACAGGCGAGGTTTTCTCTCCCATTTCAGCCGACGGTAAGCTTTAGCCCTCCTATGGTCATTTTAAGTGTTTTCCCTCAAATCTTTCAGATTTTAACAAGTTACATCTTGTTTTTGAAGAGTTTTGAAGTTTGAGCAAGTTTGGAAGCTTGGAAATCAAAGAGTGGATTTCTCCCTACCTCCAAGCTAGGATCGTCCTTCCTCTCGATCTTCAAGAGGTAAGCTTAGATCCAACCTCTCTTGCATGTTTTAAGTAAGTTTTGAGTAGATCTATGGGGTAGAAATGCATGAGTAGGCTTGTGGAAGTTTATGTTATGTTTATGGGTTTGATGTGCATATTCTTGAGCAATGTGGCTTGCTTGTGTGTTGTAGTTGGGGGGTTTAAGTTAGTTTGAGGCCCCTAGGAGCTTGTATGCTTGAGTATGCATGTTGTAGAATAGGGTTATGCATGATTGGTTGTGTAGGGGGTTGAAATGGGCATGAAGAACCAAGTTTCTGCCCTTTGGCAGAAACCAGGTTCGGCAGCCGAAGGCACTTTCGGCCGCCGAACCAGCTTGGGAGGCAGCTTTAGGCTGCCGAAGCCTGCCCCCGAAAGTGGGAGTTTCGGCTCTGTCCGAGACTTTCGACCGCCGAAGGTGCCGCCGAACATGCATGAGTTTCGTCTCTGTCTGGGAGTTTCGGCCGCCGAAAGTGCCGCCGAACCTGCCTGACTTTCGGCTCTGGAGGGACTTCCGGTCGCCGAAGGTGCCGCCAAAAGTGCCCTTCCCAGCCTTTTCTTGCATGTTTTCTAGGGATGTTTTGAGGTGTTTTTAGGAGGTTTTTGGGGGTATGTTTAGAGTTATGTTCTTGTTGTTTGGTGCCTCATTTGAGTCCACCTGTGTAGGTTCGGACCCGAGGAACCGAGACCCCCGGTTGTGAGATAGTCGTTCAGAGTCCGTTGTTAAAGCTTCAGTCACCAGGTGAGTGGGACAACTCCCTAAGTTCCTAAGTAAAGTAATTGAATAATTGAACAAATGAATGAATCATAAAGCATTGCCCATGCATCATTATGCCATGCAATATTTCAGGATGTTTGCATTAGAATTCACGAATATGCTGCATTGCATAAATTGATGTTGATGTGGATGGTTGTTGGGTGATCCATAGTCCTCTGATGTTATGTTATGATGATATGTTATGGAAGACCAGCGAGGCCCATTCTACGCCCCTGGCACTATGTAAGAGAAAGACCAGCGAGGCCCATTCTACGCCCCTGGCACTTTAGAATGTTATGTTATGTAAGAGAAAGACCAGCGAGGCCCATTCTACGCCCCTGGCATTTGGAGATGTTGAGGACAAATGGTGACAATACCATCCTTTATGTGATTAGCTGTGATATGTTGCATTTCATGAAAGCATGAATAAGAAAAAAGGAAGAAAACGTTAAATAATATGATGAAATAATAATAATAATAATAATAATAATAATAAAATGAATAATAATATACCTAAAAATGGAGGAATTAAAGCAAATGTTTTTAGTTTCTGCTCATTGGGCTTTATAGCTCACCCCTCCCCCCTGACCCCAGTCTTGCAGGTGCAGTGTAGATAGAGAAGTCAGCAAGAGTAAGAGAAGTCTATGTAATAGTATAGTGGTGGACATGGTTTATTTGTAATGTAAAAGTATGTTATGTAATGTAATGAAAGTTTAGAATGTGCTTGACTGGAGTTTGTTTTAATCCCTTGTGTATATGATCCAAAAATGTTTTTATGATGTTTATGTTATCTAAGCCTATCATATGTTATGATATGTTACCCATTGGAGTATTTGATGAGGACTCCAACGAGGGGTTTATGATATGCTAGGTATGCACAGGTTAGGCTTGGAAAGAAAAGTTTTAATTTTTATGTATGTTGTTGATCATGTATGGGATTAAACAAGTTTACAGGATGTATGTTTGGCTTGCTACGGGTTCTGGCGGCCTTAAGCCGACCTGAATCCTAGCGCCGGTAGCGGTCCGGTTTCCGGGTCGTTACAGAGTGGTATCAGAGCCCTAGGTTCATATGGTCGGACCTAGAGTGTCGGGCTCATAGATGTGATAGAAAGGTCAAGCACAATAGGAAATCATGTCCACTAGGATAGAATGTAGAGTCCTGTCTAGAATGAAAGTATGTATGCCATGAGATATGCTATGAATATGATGTGTATATGATGTGGGTTCATGTGTTTCCACATGAACCATTGGATGCTAATGTTTTGTTATCTGTGCTGTTTTTCAGTAAACAGAATGCGAGGAACTCGTCGATCAGCTAGATTGACTAGAGTACCACCGGAGGATGAGGGCACGAGCGCCCGTCCTCCAGCATTGCCAAGGGCAATGTCAAGTAGGTCCAACAGGGACAGAGCAGTGGGAGACCCTAGAAGATCTCTGGATCTGGGTAGAAACAGATCAGTAAGAGGAACGGTTCAAGGAGGCAGGTCAGTGGATGTGGGAGAAGAGATGGATGTGGACCAGAGGAGGGATGGTAGTCTTGGTGTGAGCATGCCAGAAAAGGGCATGGGTGAGTCTCAGGGAGGCACTCAGGCCTCGGGGTTTGTTCCACCACCCCAGTACCACCTTTTTCACCATACCACGGGTATTCGATGGGAGGTACATCGGATTACCCCAGTTTTAATCCTTACCCTTCTCACATGCCATACCCACCTTTCTACCCACAGTATCCACAGTACCCTATGTACCCACCTCCATCCTTCCATCCAGGCACAGCAAACCCTATCCCAGGGGATGCCGCACCTCCACCACCAGCAGAAACCGCAGTTACAGAAACCCAAAGACCTCAACCTACCTCATCTGGAGGGAGCAAGGCCAAGATGACCGACTATATGAAGTTGGGTGCTCCTCAGTTTGATACCGGTGATGATCCGTTTGTGTACCTGGAGAAGGTCAAAACAATTACAGATGAGATAGGGGCTGATGACAGTAGAGCCATTCAGATGGCTGGTTTCACTCTGAAATGCAAGAAGGCCCGTGAGTGGTTCAAGGGCTATGTGAAACCGAGGGTGGACAGTCTTTCATGGGAGGAGTTTGCGAATGAGTTCGCAGGATGGGCTTTTCCTGACAGTTCAAGGGAGCTGAAGATGATTGAGTTTGAACAGCTGAAGCAGACAGATGAGATGGGTGTCGATGAGTACACCGATAGATTCTTAGAGTTGTTGCCGTTTGCTGGGCAACATCTGGACACAGATCCGAAGAAGTCGAGGAGGTATATCATGAGGCTCAATTCCAGGTATTCCTCTTTGATTCAGTCAGCTGATAGAGAAAGTTTCCATGCCATTATAGACATGGCCAGGAGAATGGAGGCTAGTGCCGTAATAGAAGGAAAAGTCAAGCAGTCAGTGGCACAACCTTCTGGTTCTAAGACCCCAGGTGGGGGAAGGATAGACCCTTCATCCTTGAGTTCAGCTAGTAAGAAGTGGGGCAGTACCACTAAGAAACCAAAGAAGAATAAGTTCTGGAGCAAGATCAAATCAGGTCTGGGATTAGGAGGTGGCTCGAGCTCTGGTACTGATAATGCAGTGTGTGCAAGGTGTGGTAAGCTACACAGGGGGGTATGCCGGTTTGGGACGACAGCCTGCTACAGGTGTGGGCAA